>NW_025346604.1:0-1245 GCF_016433145.1 Gracilinanus agilis | reverse complement strand
CTTCTTACTGCTTCTCACATACAACACTCCTATTTATCTCCATCTCTTCAACCTGGCTACCCCTCAGGCCTAGAATGCAAACCTTTCTTTACCCAACTCTGGAGTTCCTTCAAGATCCAGCCAAGGATCACCATCTACATGAGGCCTTTCCTAATCACCCCCCAGATGTTAATGGCTCCCTCCCTCCCCCCAAAATTATTGGCCAGCATTTAGCACAATGTCTAGCACAGAGCAGGCACTTGATAAATGTTTATTGATTGATAAAGAGGACGGCTATTTACATTAAGAGCTGACTTTCTAAATGCCCTTTTAATATTTTTTTATCTCCTATCTGTCAGTAGTCAATATATCTTGGATACAAAACTGTTATCAGAGAAATGGGATGCAAAGATGTTTCTCCCAGTTGACCATTCATTTCCCTTCTCATCCTAGACATGTCCATTTTATTTGTGCAAAAGCAATTGAAATACCCTATTTTACTTTTTTATGATCATCTCTAGCCCTTTTTTTCAAACCCTTAACTTCTGTGTATTGGCTCCTAGGTGGAAGAGTGGTAAGGGTGGGCAATGGGGGTCAAGTGACTTGCCCAGGGTCACGCAGCTGGGAAGTGTCTGAGGCCAGATTTGAACCTACGACCTCCTGTCTCTAGGCTTGACTCTCAATCCACTGAGCTATTCAGCTGCCCCCTTTAGCCCTTTTTTGGATTAAAAAATTCATCTCTTACCCATAACTGTGAAAGGTCTATGATCTGCTTCTCTTCACATTTTTTATAGTATATCTTTAATATTCTGCCTAACTATCCATTTGAATCTCCTGCGGATTACTGTATAGATGCTGGTCTAATGCCAGACTACTTTCCAGTTCTCCCAGCAGTTCTAACTGAATAGATAATTTACATTTTGGGGTATATGCGATTTCTTTACTCATAACCAAATATATATTTAAAAAGCCTGGATAATTGGATGTATATTTAAACACTTGACTTATTTGATCATATGCCTAAGACTTATGCCAGCTTTTATACTGTCAATAGTCATGTCCCAAACAGTTTTTAATCACTCCCCATTGACCACTGCCACAAAGAGCTTGCAAATTTCCCTAGTGCAAGAACTTCAAAGGCCACTTCTATCTGTTTTCCACCCACAGTTTCCTGAAAGATCACTGTACAAATAAGGTGAGGAAAATTCACTGACTCATATATCTAGACAAGAGCTCAGCTAAAAAAGCTCATCTAGTCCCTCTCAT
>NW_025346603.1:0-1531 GCF_016433145.1 Gracilinanus agilis | reverse complement strand
CTATTAATTTCCCTCATAACTTCAGCTTTTATCATTTTTTTAAACCCCTGTACTTCGGTGTATTGTCTTATAGATGGAAGATTGGTAAGGGTGGGCAATGGGGGTCAAGTGACTTGCCCAGGGTCACACAGCTGGGAAGTGGCTGAGGCCGGGTTTAGCTTTTATCATTTTTAATCGTTACACACCTGTTAGATGTTCTTTCTTATTTCTCATGTGTAGCTCCAAATCTTTTCTTCTTTTTTCATGTCATCTATACCACCTCCTCCCAAATTCCCTCTTAGCAGAGAATGCTAACTTTTATTTCACAACATAAAAAATTGAGGTTATACAACTTAACCTCTTTCCCTTCTCTAGTTTTACACTTCAAATGACCCTAGCAACATCTACAAGGCTCTTCATTATACCAGATTGTGAGGATGAAGTGGCCATTCTTGGAGATGACAATCTCCATAGTTGTGCCATAACTCCCAAATTCTCCCATCTTCACCAAGAAATTGTCCTTTCGACAAAAATCTCTCCTCTGATTTTCAAACTCTTCTTATCTATCACCAGCTCCTTTCCTACCAAGAGAAATGAAAAATAAAAATTAAATTTTTCATTTTACCTTACCTACTTTTCAATCTATGATCCTCAATGTCATATTTCTCTCTCTTCACTTTCACAGTCAAATTATTAGAAAACAAATCAATCAAGTGTTTATTACTTATTAGGCATTAACAAAATGGTAGGCTATGCTAAGCACTAATGTTGCAAAGAAAAGAAAAAGTTACGCAAAAGACTTACATTATAGTTAGAAAATACAAAAACATAAAAATTAGGGCCATACAAGCTGCACACTTTTTATGAAGAAAAAATCGGATTCTTATCACTTCTCATTGGGATTATTGCAGTAGACTAATTGGTCTCCTTGCTTCCAACCTATCTTCCACATAGCTAACAAACTGATATTCTTGAATTACTAGTAGGACCATATCATTCCTCTGCTTAAGAGGCCTTAATTGTTCCTCTTAGTATAGACCAGTGATTTCCAAAGTGGGCACTACCACCCCCTGGTGGGTGCTACAGCAATCCAGGAGGGCGGTGATGGCCACAGGTACATTTATCTTTTCTATTAATTGCTATTAAAATTTTTAAAAAATTAATTTCCAGGGGGCAAAGTAATATTTTTTGAAAGGGGGGAGTAGGCCAAAAAAGTTTGGGAACCACTTGATAGACCTTCCTTTTCTTTCTTTGGCATTTAAAACTTTTCAATATGGTTCCAGAACATCCTTCCAGGATATCTGCCCATTATTCTTCACACACTATAGACCTTAGCCAAATTGTTCTACATTCCAGTTCCCAATACTTCCCATTTTTTTGTTTTTTTCATAGATGTCTTCATGCCTATAATTCTTTTTCCTCCCCTTTGTATTTTGGTTTCCTTAGCCTCCATTAAGGCTCACCTCAAGTGCCATCTCCTTTAAGAAGCCTTTCCTCCTTAGTATTTCCCTCAGATAATTATGTTACAATTATGTAAGCTACAACAACCATT
>NW_025346602.1:0-4095 GCF_016433145.1 Gracilinanus agilis | reverse complement strand
TGGCCTGTTTTATTTTCTTTCTTTAGAACTCATGGCTTATCATTACATTGATCAGAGATCTAAAGTCTTTCCAACTTCTTTTTTCTGTATAATCATATTATTTAATTTGTCCTCCTAATAGTGCTCACTTTTCTCTTCTTCAGTTCATAAAGCGTCTCAGTTTACTCCCAAAATAATCCATTGTATTCTTTGGCATAACACAATATCTCTTTATATATTTATGGCACTATTATGAGGATATCTCATTAGTTTCCAATTTTTGGGATACTGGGAAAAGGACCTATTCATATTTTTGAACTTAGGGGAAGAAAGGTAATATAATGGATAGAAGATCTTGAATGGAGTCAGGAAGACTCATCTTCATGAATTCAAATCTGGTTTCATACACTAGCTGAGTGACCCTGGGCAAATCAATTTAACCATTTTTGCCTTAGTTTCCTCATGTGTAATATGAGTTGGAGAGGAAAAGGCAAACTTCTCCAGTATTCTTGCCAAGAAAACCCCCAATGGAGACACAGAGTCAGATATGTTGGAGAAATGAGCAAACAACAATAGCACATGGGGGCAGCTAGATGGCATGGCAGATAGAAACCAGGACTCAGAGTCAGGAAGACTTGAATGTCTCAAAGAATTAGCTGTGTGACTCTAGGCAGATTAATCACTCTCAAAGTTCTTCAGCTTATATCCCTTATAAAATGAGGATAATAATAGCACTTACTTCACAGAGTTGTAGTTCACATATATAAAATGCGTTGTAAACCTTAAAGCACTATACAATGGCAGATATATAGGTCCTTTTCCTCTTTCTTTGGAGGTAGAGCCCTAGTAATGGTAAAGCTGGGCCAAAGGATATTCACTTCTGGAGCATGGTTCCATTCATTCAGAATTGAGCATTCATTGAGCATTCAGAAGGGTTAGATCAATTCAGAGCTCCCCCAACACAATGTTGGCTTTTTCATAGATCCTCCAACAGTTATTATTTATAATTTTATCAATATGAAGTAGAATCTCAAATTTCCTTTAATTCGTATTATGACATATTCAGAGTATTTGTATGTGGTTGTTAAATGCTTGGGCTTATTCTTTTGAAAACTGCCTGTTCATATCCTTTAACTTTTTATTTACTAGGGAATGACTTTTTCTCATGGATTTGAATCAATTATTTAATCATTCTGGATAGGAAACCTTTATCAGACAAACTTGATGAAGCTATCTTCCCTACCTGTTTCTCTTCTAATTTTAACTACATGGAATTTGTTTGTGCAAAAACTTTTAATTTTGTGTAATCAAAATTGTTCATTTTACCTCGTGTGATCTTCTTTATCACTTGTTTGGCCATGAATTCCCCATTTGTATATCATTCTGGTAAAAATCTTCCTTGTTCATCTAATTTGTTTCTTTAAAAAACCAACCAAACAAAAAACCTTACTTTCCATCTTAGAATTGGTACTATGTGTTGGTACCAAGTCAGAAGAATGGTAAGGGTTAGGCAATGGGGGTTAAGTGGTCTTACCCAGGGTCACACAGCTAGGAAGTGTCTGAGGCCAGATTTGAACCCAGGAACTTCCATCTCTAAACTTGGCTCTCAATCCTCCAAGCTACTTAGCTACCCCCCTCCAATTTGTTGGTAATGTGACCATTAACTTCAAGGTCACGTATTCCTTTGGAACTTATAAATAGTGTGAGGCATATAAGAAACCTAGTTTCTTCCAAATAGTTGTCCAATTTTTCCAATAGTTTTTTTTTCCAAAAAGTGAGTTCTTTACATTTATACACACACACAAATGTCTTTACATTTATTAAAATATATTATTGTGCCTTTTGTATGTGTGTTTCAATTAGTCAGCCTCTGTGTGTGTTTCTCTCTCTGATTCTCTGACACTGTCTCTTCCAAATCTTTTTAATAACTCTTTTTTTAATACACCTTGAGGTAGGCATTAATAGACCCCCATTCCTTTCACTTTTTTCTTTATTTCATATGATATCCTTGACTATTTCTTCCTCCATATGAGTTTGATTATTACATGTTCCTAATGCTACAAAATATCCCTTTAATTGTTTGATTGGTATGATACTGAATAATTGTAAAACACTGGTATGATGCTGAATTAGTAAATTAATTTGTGCAGTATTGTTATTTTTTATTGTATTGCTTTGATCATGAGCAATTGATACTTTTTACAGCTTTTTAGGTAGATTCTTTTTTTTTTTCTTCAGAGTGTATTATAGTTGAATTCACAAATTTCCTGAATCTTGTTCATTATATTACAAAATATCTTATTGCTTTTATATTTACATTGAATGGAATTCCTACTTCTAGTTCTTAACTGCTGGGTTTTATTAGTAATATGCAGGAATGATGATTACTTATGTAAATTTGTTTTATAACTTGCAACTTGTTGAAGTTGTTTCAATTAACTTTTTAGTTGACTTCAGAGTCCTTAAAGTACATAATATTATCATCTACTTAAATGATTATTTTTTTCCCTTTGCCTCCACTTGTTTATTCATTATTTCCCTTGTCTTATTGTTATATCTAGTATTTCTGCATTAAATAGAAATTTAAGAATAGTAGTTGTGAAAATAGTCACCTTGACTTTATCCTTGACAATATTGGAAAGACTTCTAACTTTTCTCCACTATATACAAGATAGAAACTCTCCAATTTAGAGATCTTTAGTATTTTAATGAAGACTATTTATTGTCATGATTTCTTTTATTTTAAAATAGAAATAGATGTGAATATTGTCAAGTATTTTTAGCATCTATTTTATAATCATATTAAAATATACTATTGACAAGGCTCATTATTGTTATAAAATTCCTTTTATTGATCCAATCCTGCCTTCAAAATATAAGTGAAACCTGGTCAGAATGCATCATCTTTCTAAATGTCTTTGTTGTTTACTTGCTAATATTTCATTTTAAATTGATGCTAATCAGTGACATTCTCCCTCTGCTTTGTCTCTCATGAGTTTAAATATTAATGCCATATTTGTGTTATAGAAAAATATTGTAAGCATGCCATCTTTTCTTGTAAATACTCTGGTTGTTATTAGAATTAATCATTCTTTGGATATTTGATAGAATTCACTCATAAATTCATCTGGCAGTAGAATTACCTCCCACTACCTTGGAAGTTTATTAATGGCTTGTTCAATTTCTTTTGAGATTGGGTTATTTAAATCATATGTTTCTTCTTTTGTTAATCTATATATTTCACATTTTTAAAGTATAACTATTCATTTATTTCCTCTTAGTTTTTTTTTTTTTGGTTAGCATATACTTGAGCAAAATAATTTCTGATAATTTCCTTTATTTCCTCCTCAACTGTAGTGATACCGCAAAAGGTGGAACCAATGCCATGGAGAGAAGAAAAAATGTATGAGAGAGAAGAGTCATTAGGCAATTTTCGACATTTTCCTTGTGAGTTATTACATATTAAACAGTTCTTTGTGTATTATGGCCTCCATAATGAAGAATTAATATCTAGGTATTAACCTTGGTGTTAATTGGAAGTAACTTTATTTCCTTAGAAAAAAGCATCATATGGTTGACTACAGTGTCAGCCTTCCAAACAGGAAGATCTGCTTCTGACTCATCTCCGCTGTGTGAACCTCGTTGGGTTTTGCTTTTATGCTCTCATCCTCTAGGCCCTCTGTCCACTGGCAGCTCCACAGGGCTTGCCTCACTTAACAACATTCCTTTGAGCTCTGGGTACCCTCTCTGACTACCTATGGCTCAACAGCATTGTTGTTGGCCCCAGCTAGGCACCCTTCTTTCTCTTTTCCAGCCACATAGAGCTGCTTGACACCCTGGGACAAATTTAATCAAGGTGACATGTCGCTGTGGACCATGATAACTGTAATAGGCACAAGTTTAAAAGTAGGTGTGTAAGCAGGCTAGGAAAAGCCTTAGCTGGAGGTCATGGACATTCTGAATGGAATGCAGGTTAAGGAGGAAGTGGTTTGTGCCTGAGAGAGACTCTCTGGGGGTTGGGACAAGAACTGTGGCTGACCCGGGGAGATCTCAGAGCTAGGGGAGTTGGATCCAGATTCCCTGGGATCCTGCAGAGTGGTGAAGGCTTACAGCGGA
>NW_025346601.1:0-10437 GCF_016433145.1 Gracilinanus agilis | reverse complement strand
CAAAAAACTGGAAAATGAGGGCATGCCCTTCAATTGGGGAATGGTTGAACAAATTGTGGTATCTGCTGGTGATGGAATACTATTGTGCTCAAAGAAATAATAAACTGGAGGAATTCCATATGAACTGGTAAGACCTCCAGAAATTGATGCAGAGCAAAAGGAGCAGAGCCAGGAGAACTTTGTACACAGAGACTGATATACTGTGGTAAAATAGAATGTAATGGACTTCTGTACTAGCAGCAATGCAATGACCCAGGACAATTCTGAGGGACTTATGGTAAAGAACGTTACCCACATTCAGAGGAAGAACTGCAGGAGAGGAAACACAGAAGAAAATTAACTGCTTGAATACATGGATTGATGAAGACGTGATTGGGGATCGAAACTACCACACCAATGCAACTATCAACAACTTGGAAATAGGTCTTGATTAATGACACATGTTAAAACCAGTGGAAATGCATATCGGCCAGGGGAGGGAGGGAGGTTGGGGGTTGAAGGGGAAAGTAAGAGGATAAATCATGTAACCATGTTAAATTTTCTAAAATATAAATATTAATAAATGTTTAAAAAAAAGATACAATGGGTAGTGAGCAGCTAGGTGGCTCAATGGATAGAGAGCCAGGCCTGGAGATGGGAGGTTCTGGTGTAAGGGTGATAAAAGGGGTTTTATGGGTTCAATATATTAAAAGATGGTCTCCAGAGGATTGAACTATTATCAATCCTCAATTAAGAATAATCTCAAATCAAAATTGACTTTTATGGAAATTTATTTACATGAGAAGAGAGAGAGGAAGTAAAGAAATAAGAATCTATCCCACTAATTAATCCAGGTAGATCTTAGCCCTCAGCCAACGGTTAAAGGGCCTGAAGCCTGGAGGTGAATGGAGCAAACTTCATTCAAGAGTCTATAAAAGAAGGTTCTTAATAGAAGTTCAGGAAGATTCAGTCTTTAAACTCACCACGTGGAACAGTCTCGGTCACGAACCAGCAAAGCTCCCTCAGATTGTCTTCACAAAACCAGAAGCCCGTCACCAGACACCCTGTTACACCGAAGACCTCAGCTGACTTAGCACCTTCTCCTTTTAAAGGGGTCACTTATGCATCACTTCCTGTGCTTCCCTCCTAATTTGCACGTCCAATCACAATAGACAATTCTCATAGACTGCCCAGGGGGCGGGTTACTAGATAATGATTTGTCACTCACTACCGCACATGTGGGTTAGGACCTCCCAAGATTGGAGTTACTCTCGCCTTTGGTGATTAAATCTAAAGATGGGCAGTGTAGACTTAATGTTATTATCACAATCCCCCCGTGATCATTTGGGAGACTGGTCTCCCCAGTTGATCATTTGACAAAATCATCTTGTACCCCTAAAATTCTAACTACAATAGTTAGAGATAAGAGGTAAGTAGAAGAGATAGAAAGAGAGAGAGCAAAACCAATGTTTTGCTAGGCTCATTGACAAAAAGCCAATTAGGAGGCAATCCCCTTTGGCATAAGAGTTTACAATTCAAATAATTGTGTTCAATCCCCTCAAGTTCAATTAGTTGCACCCCAAAGTTCATTTTGGATTGTCTTGATTCAGTGTCGATTTCTTCAGGCATCTTTTCTGGATCATCTTGATTCAGTGTAGGTTTCTGCAGGCAAATAATCCATTTTCTGGTTTCAAAGCAAATTTCTGAAAAAATTTTCTTGAACAAAATTTTAAGGCTTGGATTTTTATAAATTTTTATAAAAATACAATCCCCTCTGAAGAGGGTGTTTAAAAAGGAAACACTCAGATTAGCTCAGAATACATCGTTGAGTTATGGGATGTATGAGTCAATTATCAAAAGAAAAACCAAAAACATAAGAAAATTAAATTTTGGGAGAGATAAAAATTCAAAATAAGAATCAAAATATAAAAAATCTATGTATGTAAAATTTTTAAGTAAATAAGAATAAATTCATAACAGGCCCTTGTATTAGGGTCCAATTAAAATAAATTCTGTACCACAAATCTGTAAAACAAAATGCAGTAATATTACTTACCCATTGGCAGCCAAGACTACAGCAAATTGCCATATCATAAAAGAGAAAAGACTAGATTTTTATGTAAAAGGGAAGTGTACATTCCCTGGTCTGATTTCGCTTCATTCTCAGGGATAGGAGAGCCAGAATGATGATGGCCTGTGGGAAGCCGTTCTATGTATTAAAACCTTTGGAGAAATAGGATCAAATTTAGGGCCTGTTATCTGGATTCCCTACGTGACCAATCCAGGCTGAGGCAGTCTTTGTGTTTGGTCCTGGTCACCTGAGCCCCAAAAAGGCTCTGGTACCAGCAGGTAGGTTAATCCAAAATCAACTTGATCCCTCCAAAAAGGCTATTAGGAGTCATTTAGAGAAACAGAGGCTGTAACAGATATTTTATCTGGATCCCATTACAAAATCATCGACAAGTAAAACTGTGTGTATGATTTTTCTGCACTGCATGTCAGGACAGACAGAATGGGCCATCTAAGATAAAAATCTGAGGCTCCTCTTTTGACTCAGTCTTTGATCCCCACCTTTCTTAGAATTCTTATTGGAGAGCTTTGAAGTGGCAGACCAGCATCTACTGAGTTAATGATTCCTTTCCTAACAAATGTTAATTAGATAAGAGTGCATATTCAGATTAGAACTGGCTCCTTTAGGATTTGACTGGTGAGCATCTCCCTGGGATATTTCCTCTCCTGGAATTATCCCCTCCTGAATTGGGGTTTGGAATTTGACCATTTGTCTTTGCATCTGTATTCTTTAGACTTCAATGGATTATACATGATTTATTGCCCCTTACCAACTGTGACTTTTTTTTACTTGAGAAAGATATATAATAAACTTCGAGGTCCGCAGAATTCGGGACAGCATGGGCTAACCACTAGTCTAGTTGTTCTCATTTTCTTTCTCCTGCTTTAACCATCCTATGCCACCACGCCGCTCAGGACCCCAAAAAATCATATAGAGGCATGGCCCCCTATAATGGCCAACCTTTGGTACTCAACTGATAGTGTAGTATGAAGAATCCTATGTCTTAACATATGTTAAGCGTTGCAACTTCGAGTCTTACACTAAGTCCTTTAGTATTGGCATAAAAGTTCAACAATCCTAGTTTGATTAGTATGGTCTTTTTTGACCTTGTGCTCCATGGCTCTGTATAGTATCTCATCAATCCCAATGGGACTGGTTGGTCTCCATGACCTTGTGCTTCTTGCACTGTATGTTGGCTCTGTTGTTCCCTTTTTCTGGAATCAGACAGAATCATTAATCAGAGTCTTATAATATTTAATAATAAATGACAGGTTACCATAGTCTAAGGCTTTTGGGGTAAGCATTAATATTATAAAAAATATATTTTAAATATATTACTGCAGAATCAAAAATTAATATTGATTATATGTACTTTAAGTACAAGAAATTTAAAAAAATCAAATATTCTATTCAAAAAGTAAAAGGCAATAGTAAAATAAAAATTAGGAATTCAATATGGCCTCAGACACATCCTAGCATGACCCTGGGCAAGTAATTTACCCCCCATTACCTAGTCCTTACCACTCTTCTGCCTTGGAACTGATATTTAGTATCAATTCTAAGACTGAAGGTAAGGGTTGAGAGAGAGAATGAAAATGGACAGCTAGGTGGTACAATGGATGGAGTATCCAGCCTGGCGTCAGGACTGGGCAGGTCACATTACCCTGTTTGCCTCAGTTTCCTCATCTGTCAAATGAGCTGGAGAAGGAAACGACAAATCACTCCAGTATCTTTGCCAATAAAAACTCAAATGGGGTCACAAGTTGGAAATTGAATGGCAATACAACAGCATTCGAGATATATAAACAATAGATGTACAGGGTGTCCCAAAAGGCTTAGTGCAGTTTTAAGCCTTAACGTCTTAAGTATAAAACCAAGAAACCTCCAAAAGGATGTAAAGTTTAGTTAAATTTCTTTTATACTTAATTCATCTTGTGAATTCTGGATAAGAAAATTTTAATTTTCACAAGATGGGGATTTGCAATTTGCAACTTATAATAATGTATTCAGTGTACATGAGTTTCTGTAGACCAGAGGAGGAGACACCCTTGCTTGGCCACATTCGACACTTCTTGCAGGATCACCTCCAAACTAGCATGTATGCATTATAACCTCCTTCTCTGGCTGATCTTAAGGCTATACTTACACATGGAATCCTTTCAGAGACTGGGCAGCAGGGGATGAAAGTTTTTACCAAGTTTAAAAACTGGTACGTGATAGAGAGCACAAGACAGTGGTGACATTGAATCTTACAAGAAATATATTCATAGGAAGCAGGCAGCTGGGTGGCTCAGGAGATTGAGAGCCAGGCCTAGAGACAGGAAGTCCTGGGTTCAAATCTGGCTTCAGATACTTCCTAGGTGGGTGACCCTGAGCAAGTCTCTCCACCTCATTGTCTAGCCCTTACTGCTCCTCTGCCTTGGAACAAATACAGCACAGAAATATTCAAGGAGCACAATGGACCCATATGACACAGAAGGTAAAGGTTTAAAAAAGGAAGAAATATACTTAACATTTAAAAATCTTAAAGAATATTTCAAATGTTGTATTTATAAGTTTGTAGCACATATGCTTCTGAGATTATTAAAGCTGAAAACTGTTTGCGTATGTGTGTGTGTGTGTGTGTGTGTGTGTGTGTGTGTGTGTGTGTAGATATACACAGATATATATGACCCCAAACCATTCTCCAATTCATTAGTAGTAAAGGGATGTGACACTAAGCTCTGAATCTTCAATACCAATGTAAAGGCCGTCCTCCTATATGGATCAGAGAGCTGGAGAGTGACGAGCGCTAACACCAATAAACTCCAGGTCTTTGTTAACAGATGTCTACGCTACATCTTGAACATCAGATGGCCTGAAAAGATCTCCAATGCTAGTCTCTGGGAAAGAACAATCCAGTATCCCATTAGTCAGGACATAAAGAAACGTAAATGGAGATGGATAGGACATACGCTACGAAAACCGGAAGACAACGTAGCCAGACAAGCATTGAGCTGGAACCCTTCAGGGAGGAGGAAAGTCAGAAGACCAAAACAGACCTGGCGAAGATCTGCCGAAAATGAAACAAAAACAGTCGGAATGACATGGGCCCAGCTGGGGGATGTTGCCCAGAACAGAGTCCGCTGGCGTGAGATGGTTGCGGCCCTATGCTCCTAAGGAGTCAACAGGAATAATAAATAATAATAATAATAATAAAGGGATGTGAACAAACAACTCTCTAAAGCAGAACTGCAAACTCTTAACAACCTCCAAGTAACTAATAAGAAGGAAAATGCAAATCAAAAGAGTTCTGAGGTTACAAATCGGCAAAGATGACCAAAAGCTGGCAATAGTTGATATTGGAGGGTTTGAAGAGGATAAACATACTAATGCACTGTTGGTGGAGCTGTGATTTGGTCCAATCATTTTGGAAAGCAATTTGGAATGATGTCAATAAAATCACTAAAATGATTGCTCTGACCCAGTGAGGCAGATCGGTGGCTCAGTGGCTAGAGTGCTGAGCTTGGAATCAGGAGGACTTACTTGAGTTCTAATCCAGATTCAAATACTTACTGTGTGATCCTGGGCTAGTTTCTTCATCTCTGTCTGCCTCAGTTTCTTCAGCAGTAAAATGAACATAATTATAGCATCTATCTTGCCGGGTTGCTATGAGTATAAAAAGAGATAAGATTTGTAAAAGCACTTTGCACAATCCGTGGCCATTAGTAGACGCTATGTAAATACTTCCTTCTTTCCTTCCTTTTCATTTCCTTTTCTCAATTGCTTGCTTCTTCACTCTCATTTCACCTATGGCTCCAGAAAGTGCATTTCCATCAGCTATGCCCTAAACAGCTCTTTTGATCTAAGAGGAAATTTGGTTGCTCAGTTGAAATGCTCAGGGTTTTTACCGTTAAACACAAAGCATTTCCCCAAATGTTTCTTGTCCATTCACAGTAACACAATAACTAGTCACATATTACAAGCTTCTAAGAAGTCATTCAGATACCAGGGAACCACAGTTAGGATAACACAGGATCTGGCTGCATCTACATTGAAGGACCAGAAGGCAAGGAATATAATATTCCAGAAAGCAAAGGAACTGGGTCTACAATCAAAAATCAACTATCCAGCAAAACTGACTATATTCTTGCAGGGGAAAGTATGGCCATTTAATAAAATTGAAGACTTCCAAGCATTCATAAAGAAAAAAAATGGACTTAAACAGAGACTTTGTTGCCCAAACACAGAACTCAAGAGAATCACCATAAGGTAATTAAGAGAGAGGAGAAAAAACAAAAAAAAACTTTTCTTTAAGGGACCCAATAAATTCAATTGACTTGTATCCCTATAAGAAAAGAAGATATTGGTAACTCTTAAAACTTGTTATTATCAACAGGGTTGCTAGAAGAAGTATACTTAGAGGGAAGAGGGACAAACTGCATAAGATGAAATGTCAAGATATATGTATAAATATATATAAAACTAGAGGTAAAAAAGAGATAATATTAAGAGAAATGGGGAAACAGACAAAATGGAATGAATTTATATTTCATAAAGAAGCGTGTGGGGTGAACAAGGGAGAAGACCAATACACTGGAAGAGTAAAGAGGTGGAGAGAGGAAATACTTAATTCTTAAGTGCATTGAAATTAACTTAAAGAGGAAATTGGGGCAGGGAATTGTTTCGTGCCCCATAGAAAAGCAGAAGAGTAACAAATGGACTGGTGGGGAGGAAAGCAATACTAGGGAGGGAGAGAGTGGGGGGTAACTTAAAAAGACCCTAAAGAACAATAAGAGGGGAATAAGAAGGGAGGAAGGAGAAAGGGAAGTACAACAAGGGAGGGGATTAGGGGAATTGATTGCATTCAACTGAGAAAAAGAAGGCAGGTGATGCAATCATGATTTCTGACAGAGCCAAAGTAAAAATAGATCTGGTTAAAAGAGATAGGGAAGGTAATTACATCCTGATAAAAGGCAGTATAAACGATGAAGAAATAGCAGTACTCAACATATATGCACCAAATAGTATAGCATCTAAATTTCTAAAGGAGAAACTGACAGAGCTCAAGGAGGAAATGTATAAGAAAACTATATTAGTAGGAGACCTGAACCTTCCCCTATCAAATCTAGATAAATCAAACCAAAGAATAAATAAGAAAGAGATAAATGCAATCTTGGAAAAATTAGAGTTAATAGATATATGGAGAAAAATAAACAGGAACAAATAGGAATACACCTTTTCAGCAGCACATGGAACATTCACAAAGATTGACCATGTACTAGGGCAGTGATGGGCAAATTATGGCCTACGGGCCAGATGTAGCTCCCTGAAATGTTCTATCTTCCTGATGTTATTCCTAATCTGATGAATACAATGAGTAGGATACAATACAATGAAACTTCAAAAGAGTTGCCTTAGAAAGAGACTGACAGATGAGCATTTCCTTTCCTTTGGCCCCCTCTTTAAAAAGTTTGCCCATCACTGTACTAGGGCATAGAAACATGGCAAACAAATGCAAAAAAAGCAGAAATAATAAATACAACCTTATCAGATCATAATGCAAAAAATAGTTTTTAGCAAGGATACATGGAGAGGCAAACCAAGAACTAATTGGCAATTAAATAATATGATTCTGCAAAAGAAGTTAAAGAACAAATCATAGAAACAATTAATAATTTAATTGAAGAGCATGACAATGATGAGACTTCCTACCAAAACCTATGGGATGCAGCCAAAGCAGTACTCAGGGGGAAATTTATATGATTGAATGCATATATTAAGAAATTAGGGAGGGCAGGGGTCAATGAATTGGGCATGCAACTTAAAAAACAAGAAAGTGAACAAATTTAAAATCCAAAATTAGAAATACTAAAAATCAAAGGAGAAATTAACAAAATCAAAAGTAAAAGAACTATTGAATTAATAAATAAGACTAGAAGCTGGTATTTTGAAAAAAAAACAGATAAAATAGACAAAGTACTGGTAAATCTAATAAAAAGAAGGAAAGAAGAAAACCAAATTAACAGTATCAAAGATGAAAAGGGAGACCTTACCAATAATGAAGAGGAAATGAAGGCAATCATTAAAAACTATTTTGCCCAATTAATGGCAATAAATATAGGTGATATGGATGAATATTTACAAAAATTTAAATTGCCTAAATTAATAGCAGAAAAAATAGAATATTTAAACAATCCCATATCAGAAATAGAAATTGAACAAGCCATCAAAGAACTCCCTAAGAAAAAATCACCAGGGCCTGATGGATTCACAACTGAATTCTATCAAACATTCAAAGAACAACTAATCCCAATAGTATACAAATTATTTGACATAATAGGCAAAGAAGGAGTTCTTCCAAATTCCTTTTATGACACTAATATGGTACTGATCCCAAAGCCGGGCAGACCAAAAACAGAGAAAGAAAACTACAGACCAATCTCCCTAACATAGTTGCAAAAATCTTAAACAGAATACTAGCAAAAATATCACAGCAAGTGATCATGAGGGTTATTCATTATGATCAGTTGGGACTTATATCAGGAATGCAAGGATGGTTCAACATCAGGAAAACCATTCCCATAATTGACCATATCAATAAGCAAACCAACAAAAATCACATGATTAACTCAACAGATGCAGAAAAAGCCTTTGACAAAATACAACATCCATTCCTATTGAAAACACTAGAAAGTATAGGAATAGAAGGGCGTTACCTAAAAATAATAAACAATACATATCTTAAACCATCAGCAAGCATCATCTGCAATGGGGATAAATTTGAAGCCTTCCCAATAACATCAGGAGTGAAACAAGGATGTCCATTGTTACCTCTATTATTTAACATTGTACTACAAACATTAGCAATTAGAGAAGAAAAAAAGAAATTGAAGGTATTAAAATAGGCAATGAGGAGACTAAGTTATCACTCTTTGCAGATGATATGATGGTCTACTTTAAAAATCTTAGAGAACCAACTAAAAAGCTAGTAGAAACAATCAACAACTTTAGCAAAGTTGCAGGATACAAAATAAATGCACATAAATCATCAGCATTTCTATATATTTCCAACACATCACAGCAGCAAGAAGTAGAAAGAGAAACACCATTTAAAATCACCCCAGACAATATAAAATATTTAGGAATCTATCTACTAAAACAAACACAGGAATTATGTGAAAACAACTACAAAACACTTTCCAAACAATTAAAACTAGATCTAAACAATTGGAAAAACATTGATTGCTCATGGGTAGGATGAGCTAACATAATAAAAATGACTATCCTACCCAAATTAATTTATCTATTTAGTGCCATACCTATCAAACTACCAAAAAACTTTTTTACTGAATTAGAAAAAACTATAACAAAGTTCATTTGGAAGAACAAAAGATCAAGAATATCAAGGGAAATAATGAAAAAAATGTGAAGGAAGGTGGCCTAGCAGTACCAGATCTTAAACTGTACTCTAAAGCAGAAGTCATCAAAACAATATGGTACTGGCTAAGAGACAGAAGGCAGGATCAGTGGAATAGACTTGGAGTGAGTGAAGTCAGCAAGACAATCTATGATAAACCCAAAGAGCCCAGTTTTTGGGACAAAAATCCACTATTGGACAAAAACTGCTGGGAAAATTGTAAAACAATATGGGAGAGATGAGGTTTAGATCAACATCTCACCCCGTACACCAAGATAAATTCAAAATGGGTGAATGACTTGAATATAAAGAAGGAAACTATAAGTAAATTAAGTGAACACAGAATAGTATACTTGTTAGATCTATGTGAAAGGGAAAAATGTAAAACCAAGCAAAAGTTAGAAAAAATTATAAACTGTAAAATATATAATTTTGATTATATTAAATTAAAAAGGTTTTATACAAACAAAAACAATGCAACCAAAATCAGAAGGGAAACAACAAACTGGGAAAAATATTTAAAAGAAAAAACTCTGACAGAGGTCTAATTACTCAAATATACGAGGAGCTAAATCGGTTGTACAAAAAAATCAAGCCATTCCCCAATTGATAAATGGGCAAAGGACATGAATAGGCAATTTTCAGATAAAGAAATCAAAACTATCAATAAGCACATGAGAAAGTGTGTTCTAAATCTCTTATAATTAGAGAAATGCAAATCAAAACAACTCTGAGGTATCACCTTACACCTAGCAGATTGGCTAAAATGATAGCAGGGGAGAATAATGAATGTTGGTGGGGATGTGGCAAAACTGGGACATTAATGCATTGCTGGTGGAGTTATGAATTGATTCAACCATTCTGGCTGGCAATTTGGAACTATGCCCAAAGGGCTATAAAAGAATGCCTGCCCTTTGATCTAGCCATAACGTTGTTGGGTCTGTACCCCAAAGAGATCATAGATAAACAGACTTGTACAAAAATATTT
>NW_025346600.1:0-1854 GCF_016433145.1 Gracilinanus agilis | reverse complement strand
TTATACAACTCTTAATCCTGCCACCTTGCTTCCTGATTTACCAGTTTCAGAAGAACCTTTACATAATTGTGAAACAATAGTGTCCATGGCTGAAAAGCCTCGAGACAATCTCCTGGACACTCCTTCAGAAAATTCTGATCTAGTTTTATTTACTGATGATTCTTTTATCAGGGATGGCATTCGCTACACTGGAGCTGCTGTAGTCACAGAATTTGACACTGTATGGTCAACTTCACTGCCCTCAAATCTAAGTGCTCAAGCTGCAGAACTCATAGTCCTGAAACATGCATGTATAATTGCCAAGGATAAAAGGGCAACAATTCATGCAGATTCTAGATATGCATTTGGAATTTGTCATGCAGTGGGTATGTTATGGCTCCAGAGAAGATTTTTAACCTCAGCTGGAAAATCTATAGATAATGCAAAAATTATTAATGAAGTTCTTTCTGCTCTTCAACTACCCAGAGCCCTAGCTGTAGTTCATTGCTCTGCCCATACAGGTGGCATTGACCCTGTCTCTAGGGGAAATGACTGGGCAGATACTGCTGCAAAGCTAGCAGCTATAGAAGGACCTGAATTAATTTTAACATTAACAAACCACTGATGACTTAAATTTATTACTTTCCTATGATGAGAAGGAAGTAACAAAATGGAAGCAGAAATTTAAAGCTAAACAGATAAATGGAGTATGGGTGTCCTCTGAAGGAAAACCCTTGCTCCCTAGAAACTTTTATTGCCAAATTTGTCAATCGATTCATAAAAATGGCAATTTTGGTACCCAGGGCATCGTGGACTCTGTTAAAAGGGTATGGATAGCTCCTGGCATAACGACTATAGCCTCTAAAGTGTGTGCAGATTGCCCTACCTGCCAAGCATATAACTAATACGCCTTTCGCAGCAAGGCTTTTGATGGGCATCCATTGGCTTACACACCTTTTGAGCACCTGCAAATTGATTTCATAACAATGCCAAAGGCTGGACGATATAAATTCTGTCTAGTCATAGTGGATCAACTGACTAGGTGGCCGGAAGCATTTCCTACTGCCCGAGCCACATCGGCCTTTGTTGCCAAGGTGCTTTTAAATGAAATCATTCCTCATTTTGGCCTGCCTGCACGTATTGACTCGGACAGGGGGAGTCACTTTACTGATTCAGTTTTGTCTGAAATGTATTCCTGTTTGGGGATAACTCCCAAATTCCATGTACCATATCACCCCCAGAGTTCAGGCCAAGTTGAACAGATGAACATAGAACTTAAAACCATGATTGGCAAATTATGTGGTGAGACACATCTAAAATGGCCTGAAATTCTCCCTCTAGCTCTAGTTTACCTTAGAAGCAGGCCCAGGGGAGATCTACACATCTCACCATATGAGATGCTTTTTGGACATCCCCCTATACAGGCTAAGCCTTTTTCTCCTGCATATACATCACTATTAGGAGGAGATATTCTATTGCTTCCTATATACAGGTATTGCAACACAAACTGCGTGAACTCCATGAATCTGGAACTGCAGTACAAGCAGGACCAATAGACTTTTCACTTCATGACCTGAACACAGGAGACAAGGTGTATATAAAGAACTTCTAGCACACTGGGGCAACTCCGCCTTCATGGGATGGCCCATTTGAAATTTTATTAACTACCCCAACAGCTATAAAAATTGGAGAAAAGGACTCTTGGATTCATTGCTCACATGTAAAGAGGGCATCTTCTATTGATACTGATTGACTGTTTCCTGTTATCTACATCGAAGATAACAGTTCGTAGACTAAATGGATGCTAATTTTGGAATCACATTGTAATTTTTTTGTTGTTGTTTTTCTTGATTCTTTCCCTGAATTTATTTTTAA
>NW_025346599.1:0-1407 GCF_016433145.1 Gracilinanus agilis | reverse complement strand
TCCCCTCCATTTTTTGACCTCCCCACTCCCCTGCTCCCCTTGGTTTATTCCTTCTGACTTTCTCAGTAGGGTTAGATAGAGTTTTTTATCCGAATGGATATAGCTGCTCTTCCCTCTCAGGGTTGATTACACTGAGAGTAAGGTTTAAATATTACCTCTTAATGCTCTCTTCCTCTCCTTCTTATAATAGTATTCATCCCTTCCCCTTCCCATGCCCTCTTTGTGTGTAATAGAATATCCTATTTTTCTTATTCCTTCAAGATTCTCTTGGTGTCCTCTCCTATTCACCCCCCTCTTTCCCACCCACCCCTATCATCTTCAATCATTTGGTATTCCAACCTCTCCCTATGAATAATTCTTCTAATTATTATAATAGTGAATACTATAATGGTGAACAGAGTTCACTACAGAGAATTATACATAACATTTCTCCACATAGGAATACCAATAATTAGATCTTATTGAAGCCCTTAAAAAGGCAAATTTTAAAAATATGAGTTTTCTTACTTTCCCTTCTGTTTCTTATTTACCTTTTCATGTTTTTCTTGATTTTTGTGGTTGGATATCGAACTTTCCATTTAGTCCTGGTCTTTTCTGTGCAAATGCTTGGAAATTTTCTATCTTGTTGAATGCCCAAACTTTCCCCTGGAAGAATATAGTCAGTTTTGATGGGTAGATGATCCTTGGTTGTAGATCCAGTTCTCTCGTCTTTCTGAATATCATATTCCAAGCCTTGCGGTCTTTTAGTGTGGAGGCTGCCAGATCCTATATTGTGATCCTGATTGGTTCTCCTTGATATCTGAATTGTCTCTTTCTGGCTTCTTGTAAAAATTTTTCTTTTACTTGGAAGCTCTTGAATTTGGCTATTATATTCCTGGGAGTTGTCTTTTCAGGGTCTAGTGTAGAGGGTGATCTCTGGATCCTTTCAATGTCTATATTGCCCTCTTGTTGTAGAACTTCAGGGCAATTTTGCTGAATGACTTCTTTTAGTATGGAATCCAGATTTCCATTAATTTCTGCTTTTTCAGGAAGACCAATGATTTTCAGATTGTTTCTTCTAGTCCGGTTTTCTTGATCTGTCAGTTTCTCATTGAGATATTTCATGTTTCCTTCTATTTTATCAGTCTTTTGACTTTGTTTTATTCGTTCTTGCTGTCTTGATAGATCATTGGCTTCTACTTGCCCGATTCTTGTCTTTAGAGACTGGTTTTCTGCTATAAGCTTTTGATTTTCCTTTTCAATTTGGTCTGACCTGTTTTCCAGCTGTTTGATTTTGGTCTCCAATTTGCTTATTAATTCTTTTGATTTGGGGGCATCTTTTTCTAATTGCCCAATTCTAGCCTTTAGAGACTGGTTTTCAGCTACAATCTTTTGGTTTTCCTTTTCAATCTGGTCATTTCTGGTCTT
>NW_025346598.1:0-1732 GCF_016433145.1 Gracilinanus agilis | reverse complement strand
AATATACATATATTTTTACATTATCGAATTTTAAAAAACTTAGCAGATATCCCATCCCCCTGAGGGAAATTCTAAACACCTTTTTTCCTTAAAAAAGGGTACCTCAGGTCAGCTAAGGATGAGTGGCTGAGTCCCGAGGTTTATATGAAATCAATTGGCAAAATACAAAGAATAAAATTCAAGAAAAAAGAAGAAAAAATTAACTTGTGAATGAAATGTAAAATGTGCAAAAAATGTAGGGAAAATAAACTTAGACCTTTGAATGAAGGTCTAATTAAAGTGAATTCAGCAGTATGCAATTACTCATTCAGGGCCAGGACTAAAGGAAATGTCTCTCTCTGATCTGATTTACCATTAGCTTTTCAGGGAAGTGAGCCAAATAAATAACCAATCTTAGGTGCTTTCTAGGAATCTAAGTCAAGGGGACCCACGTCCTCTAAAGTTTTAGAAAAGACTAGGACTCCAGGACTCAAACTCCAATTTCCAAGCCCTAAAGTATTGGCATAGAACTCTGCAATCCATGCAGATCTTAGTCAGTCAAGTCTCTGACCATGTGCTTTTTTTAGCACGAATTAACGGCTTTCATATTCCCTTCTGGAATCAGAGAGGCATTTAAATCACAATCCTATAGGCTCAGGTATTTGCTTTAAGCTTATAAAAAAAGATAAATAATGATTATATATGTACTTCCAGTACAAGATGATAAAAAGGAAAAATCAATTGCTCTGATTAAAAAAAAGTTTTAAAAATCAAAAATATATATATATCTTAGAACTAGAAGGGTTATGTTACCCAAAAATGAGATTTTCATTCTGTGAGTGTAAATGGATCTTACAAATAGCAAATTCACAATGCACATTCAAATAGAGTACCATTATTTCCAATAGCACATTTTAAAACAATAAACAATGATGTTTAAAAATTATACACTTGTTACAACTTTTAAATCTTGGCTAAGAGTTTCTCAACAAACTCTGTTATTGCTTCCATAGCAAAATCTGATATTTAAATAAGGAAACCTTCAGGTCTAAATTATCCTCAGATAAGAATATACAGGAGCTCCTTGGCTTCCTGTTTTAAAAAATCCTTGGTAGGAAATGCTTCTACCCATTTAAGGCAATAATTTCTCTTATAATAAAATATATAAAAGCTTTATCCTTTAAGACAACAATTCTTAAGGATTTAAAGTAAAAGTTAAAAATACTACTTGTAAAATTACAAGGTAATATTCAAAGCATGGAAACTTCAAGGTTCTTTAAATTACCAAGACAGAATAAATTTTAAAAGACATGTGCTCTATAAATCCAGTAGTATCAGATCAACAAGCTGGTCAAAACCTCTTACCAGTTCTAATAGATTTTTCTCATTATTTGGGAGTTACAATAAAATCATAACAGAATTAATCTAGCAGCCACAAACTTCATTAACTTAAAATGATTCAGTGTAACAGGAAAATCAACGAAATAAGCAAGATTAATTTACAAAACTAATTAGCGGGCAGCTGGGTAGCTCAGTGGAGTGAGAGTCAGGCCTAGAGACAGGAGGTCCTAGGTTCAAACCCGGCCTCAGCCACTTCCCAGCTGTGTGACCCTGGGCAAGTCACTTGACCCCCATTGCCCACCCTTACCACTCTTCCACCTATGAGACAATACACCGAAGTACAAGGGTTTAAAAAAAATGTTAAAAAAAAAAACTAATTAGCAAAATACAGTAAGATACAGTCTCTTAAAAA
>NW_025346597.1:0-2592 GCF_016433145.1 Gracilinanus agilis | reverse complement strand
AATTGTCTCTTCTAGACTGGTTTTCTTGGTCTGTCACTTTCTCATTGAGATATTTCATGTTTCCTTCTATTTTTTTCAGTCTTTTGGCTTTGTTTTATTTGTTCTTATTGTCTTGAGAGATCATTAGCTTCTAATTTTCAATTCTAGCCTTTAAGGACTGGTTTTGGCTGTAATATTTTGGTTTTTCGGCTATGGTCTTTTGGTTTTTGGCTATAATCTTCTGGTATTCCTTTTCAATCTGGTCATTTCTGGTGTTCAATTTGCTTATCAGTTCATTTGGTTTCTGAGCCTCACTTTCCATTTGCAAGATTCTACCTTTTAAACTGTTATTTTCTTGCCAGATCTCTTCCATTTTCCTCAAAATCTCAGTTTTGAACTCTTCCATAGCTTGTGAGGAGTTTTTCTTATTTGAGGAGGGTCCGGATGCTTGTTTGTTCTCCTCCTCTGTTTGCTTGGTTGTCTGGATTTTTTCTGTGTAAAAGTTGTCGAGTGTTAAAGACTTCTTTTTCTTTTTGTTAATCTTTCTCTTCTGAACTTCCTGAGCCTGGGTAGCCATCGTTAGCCAAGCAGCTTCTCAGGTTTATCCTCGAGCTCAGCATCTGTCTGCGGTCTTTTGGCTCCTGAGGTCTGAGTTCTGGTTTTATCCAAGGTCAAGCCCCCTTATGGACCCCCTTGCTTGATCCTCTGCCAGAGGTTTCTTTACAAGTCTCAGGGCGCTGCTTCCACAGTCGTAAAGCAGTCTGCACTGGTTCCCCACTCAGGGTTTCAGAGCTTTGGCTTGTGGCTGTGTTTGCCTCCACCCACGCCTCCGCCCACGCCTGTGCTCTGCTCCTGTGCTCTGTGCCCTGCTTCTGTTCTCTGAGGCCTACTCCTGTCCTCAGGGTTTGTGTCCATTCATTAGCTTTTTGGGGTCCTAAATCTTGCTGCTCTCAGGAACAGGCCCCGGAGCTGCCAATGACTCGATGGGTGCCCCAAACTTGCTCTATTTCTTTTTAGCTGGCTTCGGCGCTATAGGTGTTGTGTGTGGAGGGGGTGGGGGTGGGGTGGTTGCTCAACCTGCAATTTAGTGAGAGCTGTTTCACCCCTTTATAGCATGGAAATGCCTCGATTCCACATACCTTCCACACTGTGCCCTGTTGCGGGGTTCCTCCGTCCGTCTGGACTTGTTTTTATGTCCCCTTGAGGAGTTTTGTGTTTCAGCCAGGAGAGGTTAAGAGCTGCTGCTTACTCTGCCGCCATCTTAACCTGGAACCTAGAGTTGCTTCTTTATAACTAAAGAGATTGTCTTTTTCCTCCCTTCTTTCTTCTCTTACATATCTTCCACCAACACCACTTTCCACCATGGAAGGAAAACTAAATTGTTGCTGGCCAATGGTTTAGTCAACAGAACCAATAGCCTCATATTTAATGTGTAATGTCCAACCCTTTGAAGTGGAATAGGCATGAAAGAATAAAATGGAGTTGACAAGTTGAAGCATAGGTTTGATGTTATTCAACTGGTATTTGAATATTTCATTGTTATTCAATAAATAACATATTTTTTCATTCTGAAAATGTATTTTATTGGCAGATTAATCAATCAATAAAGAAAAATAAAAAGGAAGGGAAGAATAAATATTATATATTATTTATTAGTTAACTAAACTAGTTTTGTTGGTTAAAAAATAAAAAAAACAAAAACAAAAAATAGAAACTCTTTATTGTTCAAATTGAAGTAGGTTGCTAGGCTGCATTAAATGTAATGCAGCAATATTGACAGAGGCCTGGCTTTTAAAAGTGCATTCAAAACAGCTTTCTGCCATATAATTTTCTTTTTGGGAATAATTCCAATAGCAACCCAGACTGTAACCCCATTATCAAAGCACAATATGTGATGCTGTGAGTGTTAATATATTTAGACAGCAGTCAGGTCCAAAGGCTTAATAGATTCTAACCACAATAATACTCTACTAGAGACTGGGGTTTGAAAAGTCCATTTGATGGACACTAGAAAGAGCACTTACATTTGTCTCTGATGGCTGGCACTAAAGAATCAGCACTCAGCATTGAACAGGAGGAGAAAAGAAAGGAAAAAGCGATTTGCAACTGATTACATCATGGACTTTAAAAAGTAATGACAATTTTGATAGGTTTTCTTAAATAGCATATAAAAAATACCATATCTTGCATTTTATGGATTTAGAGTCTTAGTTTGTTTTCTGCATTCTTCACTCCCACACTCCATTCTTCTAGGTCAAAGGTTGTTACCTTTTTTTCAATATCCTGGGTATATTTGGCATTCTGGTAACAGCTATAGACTACTTCTCAGAATAATGTTTGTTGCCTGTATTCATAATTGAAATACTGGATTTCATTTTATGATTGGTGAAAGTTAACATTTTTATTATACAAATTTATTTAGACCCCAGAATTCTATTCATGGACCCAGAACCCCAGTTTAAGAAGCTTTGGTCTAGGATAACCCTTATACTCTCATATTCAAATATTAACTGTATAATATTTTACAGTCTAGGCTGTATGGAAGGGCTAAAAGAAGCTGATAAATGATATGAAATACATTTATTCTCTCCATCATAGACTGATTTCTTCTCA
>NW_025346596.1:0-2639 GCF_016433145.1 Gracilinanus agilis | reverse complement strand
CAGCAACTGGAACAGGCATGGCAGTGCTCAAACCGGGATAGCTCAGGATTCTGAGGTCGCTGGCATTTTGTCTTCAAAGTGGTTTAACCTGGAGCAGCCTTCCACCAACTGAAATGTGTTTGATTCAACCCTCTGTTCTCCCCCTTTAAGGATCCTATACCCTTCAAAGGGTTCTGCTTTCCTTCCACTTCCCTGTGTTCCAAAGATGACCATAGAGGGTGCCACCATTAACTTCACTGAGTATTTAAGTACCTCCTACCCTTTGTCATGACATCATACTCCAGAGAGAATGAGTGTGTATGAGATTCTGTTTCTTTGAAGGATGTCTGCTGCCATATAAAAGATAAAAAGCAAAGACATAATCACTAAACCCAAGAAATTTGTGTTTTGTAACTGTGGGAAGTTTTATTTTGCACTTCATTAAGGCATTAAATGCATTTTTCCTGACCTGAAAAATAAAATAAGAGAACCAGATAACTAACCAGAGGATGAATTAGCTCAGAGAAGGAAGGATAAAAGGAAAAGCATACCCCATTATACAAAGAAGGGAGAAGGGAATAGAAGGGAATAGAGCTTGATATTTCTTATAATTAGTACATGGGAAGAGATGGATCACTGGATAAAATTCTGGATCTGGAGTCAGGAAGACCTGAGTTCAAATGTGACCTCAGATATTTAATAGCCACTTGACTTCTGTTTGCTTTAATCTACTGGAGAAGGAAATAGCAAACTACTCCAGTAATCCAGCCAAGAAAATCTCCTTGGGGAAATCATCAGTCATCATCAGCTGAGGAATGACTGAAGAAGTTGTGTATAATTGGTATATAATTGGTATATACTATTGTGTATATAATTGGTATGGAATACTGTTGTGCTATAAGAAATGATAAGCAAGATGATTTGCAGAGTCTGGAGTTACACGAACTGATTGATGCAAAATGAAATGAGCAGAACCAGAAAAACATTGGGCACAGTGGCAGCAATATTTCTTGATGAACACCTGTGAATGACCTAGTTATTCTCAGCAATGCAGTGATCCAAGACAATCCCAGAGACTTGTGATGAAAAATGCATCTGCCCTCAGAGAAAGAACTGATGGAGTCTCAATATAGACTGAAACATATTATATTTCATTTTCTTTGTTCTTTTTTTATTTGAGATTTTTTCCACAAAATGACTAATCTGGCAAAAAAAATTTTACATGATTACACATATAAAATGAAGGAGGATCAGGAAAAAAAGAGAATTTGGAATTTAAAACTTAAAAAAAGAATGTTAAAATTGTCTTTACATGTAAAATATAAAATATAATTTTAAATTTAAATACCATTTTAAATATAAATATATAAAATAAAATATAAATATTATTTTAAATTAAAAGAAAATTCCCCTGGACAGTAGGTTCCAAGGGGTCATGTTGACCAACAACAATAGAAGAAGAATAAAGAAACATGAAAGAAGGAGATGGAGCATGGGCTTCACTCCTATCTGAAATGGATAAAGAAGGATTAATCATTAAATAAAAAAATAAAAATATAATAAATAATGAAACAATGGAAAATATATAATAAAAACATAAAAATAAATTTTAAAAAAGTTTGGTGTTGGAGGAAAGAAAGAATTGATTAGCAAAAGTTATGCCTCACACAAAAAAAGGAGGGACATTGAAACCTTTTTTTTAATTTACAAAAGAAAATAAAGTTCAGAAAGAAACAGTAATATGGAATTTAGGATATACTTTTTTTTAATCAGTGTCATATAATGGAGATTCACATTTTCCTATAAAATCCTCTTTCTGTGACCCGTCATGTATGTGGAATGGAAATGAACTCTTAATTAATTAATTTTTAGCTAAAGAAAGTTTTTCTCTTATAAATAAGAAAAAGCTTTAAATGCTAACAATAAAAGAGATTCAGGAGCTGGGAGACAGGACTCCTGGGTCTGACTCACCTTATGATACAGGTGCAAATCACCAAGTGAGTAAACATGGCTAAACAGGAGGAAGCAAGAGATTCTCCAAGGATACGGAAATGACATAATCTTTTCTAGGTGGTATCCCCTGGCTCACAGAGTTAATGTTGGTGGCTCCATTGAGTTCATTTTCATGCTGTAGTGGAAAGAGCACTAAATTGAATCAATCCATCCTCTCTACAAAACCACCAAAGTGATTTCCCCAAAGCCTAGCCGTGATCAATCAAATGCCAATGGTTCCCGATAACCTCTAAGATCAAATATGAACTCTGTTAAATTAAGGCTCTTCACAACCAACCTTCTAGACTACTTGTACATTATTCCCCTTTACAGTCTTTATGGTCCAGTCATACAATTCTTCTTCTATTCCTCATATGTGATGTTCCATCTCCTACTTCCATGTCTTTGCATTGGCTATCTCCCATTCATAGAATGTCATCTTTCTTTACCTCCCCCTCCTAGAATTTCTGGTTTCCTTCAAGATTCAGCTAAAACACTAATAATAGTTTATAGCTAATACTTACATAACATTAAAATGTGCCGGACACTGTCCTAAGTGCTTTACAGATATTATTTCCCCCCCACAATAGTATTCTATCACCAACATATACCACAATTTTTTTAGCCATTCCCCAGTTAATGGAAGGGAGGAGAGGAGAGGAGAGGAG
>NW_025346595.1:0-2052 GCF_016433145.1 Gracilinanus agilis | reverse complement strand
GTTAAGGTCTCTCTGCTCCAACATTTTCTGGTTATAGATGCATTTGTAGAAAAGTCCAGAATCACCAGCATAGCTACAAAGGTAGGATTTAAGACCTGGTATGGAAATGGAATATGGGAAGGAAGAGATGAGGGTGATTGGTGGCAATTAATCCCCTTTTGCCAATAGCAATAAAAACAACATTTGCTAGAGAGGAGGTACTTATTTCTCTCTGTCCTCATGGCATGATTTTGAAATATCTCTAGAGCAAGAGAGATGACTGAGAAAATACAAATCTATTAAACACAGAGCCAAAGAAAAAGTGGTTTCAATAAAAGAATTTCTAGCCTACATCAAAGGATTCTGAGGTCAGAGATGGATGTTGGAACTCTGCCAATTAGACCTAAATGGGCGAGAGCCTTAAATCTCAAAATTAAAGACGAGGGCTGGCAATTAACCTGCCATCTAACTAAAAACACAACCATTAATGCTCGGTATAATTTAATATTTAAAAAATGATTGTGGCTAGTATCTACGAGTCTTGTTAGACAACATACAACAAAAGGTTCAAACGTGGCTGGAGAGATTCCACAGCCATCCATCTGTTTTGAGTATGCTCACTCATTATAAAACATTGGGGTTCTGCAGAGAGGACTAGAAATCACCCAATAAACCCTAACCAAAGCTCAATCCTATTTTGCCCAGATCAGATCCGTTCTTGGGGTGTAGGGTGGGCAATTATTGGGCAACTTGGATACCAAAGACTTCGAATATAATCCATTAGGATAAATGATCCTAACTGGATGAGAACCCCAGCAAAAACTGACCACAAGTATACTGACTGCATGTGTGACCTTGAGCAAATTATTGCAGTTTCTCTAAATCTTCATTGGTAAAATGAAAGGGTTGGAGGTTCCATCCCCACCCCTATCCACTGCCCCTAGCATTTCAGGCAGAGGTGTAGACAATTTAAAATCAGGAAATATTGGGTTTTTGAAATACATTAGATTGTCAACATGTGTCAACATGAGGAGATTCAGTAGGGAGTCAAGGAAAACATGCCAGATTTAAATTCAAAAGCCTTAGTCTCCAGGCTTGGTTGGGAAGTTCTCCTAACTGGGTGAACACTGAGTCATTGAACCAATCTGAGTCTCAGTTTTCTGACTTGGAAAATGGGGACAACAATACTTTTTATTTATCTCAAAGAGTTGTTGTGAGAAAAAATCCTTTATAAGACTTCAGGCATTAAGTGACTATTATTCCCATTTTACAGATAAAGAAAACGAGTTCCAATGTCATAGAGCTAGTGAGTAGCAATTAATTAGATAAAGAGCATTTATTAATTGCCTGTTATACTTTGGGAACCATGCTGGGTGTTAGGGGTACAAATACAGAGAACTAAACAGTCTATTCTCAAGAAGTATATATTCTAATAGAGGATAAAATAACTGCATATAGAAATACATAAAAATTAATATAAGGAGAATATGAATAATATGAGACTGGTGTTCTCATTGGTGAGAACCTATAGCCTTGGCCTAGGTAGTGCCACCCTTTAACTAAGTGAGTTAATTGGCCTCGAAGATAGATGAGCAGATAACCTTCTTATTACTGTTTCTTGGTCAATTGGTCAAACCCTCTGTTCTTGAAGAAGCCAGCTTCTTGGCTCCCAGCTAGTTCTCCTCCTGGCATCCTTCAGGACTGCCTGCACACCTCTCCTCCTCATCACCCCAGATCTGATTAGCAAACACGGCACATGGCCTCCTGAGATGTTCATGAAGACACTACGGACAATGGGACCTTGCTGGCATCTCGTGACACCACTCCTCCCATTCTGAGGCTAAGTCTGGAAGTAACGTTCTCTGCTTGGCCCCTCCAGCACCTGGTGTACAGAAAAGGAGCATCTGCATTGAATTTGCTCAAGAAAAATGTCACAAGAAAGAGGTTTGAAGGCAAAATGATAATAAATTATAAAATAAATGATAAAAGTACATATGTAAATAAAATTAATAATAAAAATACAGAAAATATAAAGTTTAATATTAAATTTTTTAAATTTAAATAAATAATAAA
>NW_025346594.1:0-1988 GCF_016433145.1 Gracilinanus agilis | reverse complement strand
GGTCTAATTACTCAAATATACAAAGAGTTAAAGCAATTGTATAAAAAATCAAGCCATTCCCCAATTGATAAATGGGCAAGAGACATGAATAGGCAATTTTCAGGTAAAGAAATCAAAAGTATCAATAAGCACATGAGAAAGTGTTCCAAATCTCTAATAATTAGAGAAATGCAAATCAAAACAACTCTGAGGTATCACCTCACACCTAGCAGATTGGCTAAAATGACAGAAGGGGAGAGTAATGAATGTTGGAGGGGATGTGGCAAAATTGGGACATTAATGCATTGCTGGTGGAGTTGTGAACTGATCCAGCCATTCTGGCTGGCAATTTGGAATCACGCTCAAAGGGCTATAAAAGAATGCCTTCCCTTTGATCCAGCCATACCATTGTTGGGTTTGTACCCCAAAGAGATCATAGATAAACAGACTTGTACGAAAATATTTATAGCTGCACTTTTTGTGGTGGCAAAGAACTGGAAAAGGAGGGGATGCCCTTCAATTGGGGAATGGCTGAACAAACTGTGGTATATGCGGGTGATGGAATACTATTGTGCTAAAAGGAATAATAAACTGGAGAAGTTCCAGGCGAACTGGAGAGACCTCCGGGAACTGATGCAGAGCGAAAGGAGCAGAGCCAGAAGAACATTGTACACAGAGACTGATATTCTGTGGTAAAATTGAATGTAATGGACTTCTGTACCAGCAGCAATGCAATGACCCAGGACAATTCTGAGGGATTTATGGTAAAGATGCTACCCACATTCAGAGGAAGGACTGCAGAAGAGGAAACATATAAGAAAAGCAACTGCTTGAACGCATGGGTCGGGGTGGACATGACTGAGGGTGTGGACTCGAAACTACCACACCAATGCAACTACCAACAATTTGGAAATTGGTCTTGATCAAGGACACATGACAAAACCAGTGGAAATGCGCATCGGCCATGGGTGGGGGGAGTGCGGGGGGGCGAAGGGGAAAGGAGGAGCATGAATCATGTAACCATGTTAAAAATGAATATTAATAAATGTTTAAAAAAAAACTGAGAGGTAGAGATTGGAAAAATTTGAAATATTTGCCTCAACTTTCCATTGAGGTCTCTATGTATTTGTTTTACTTCAGTATTTCATTTGTACAAGAGACACCTTTAGTAAGTAGAGTAATTTATAAATTTCTACAAAGTAAAAAACAAAACAAAGCATCAATAAAATTTAAAACAAACAAACAAAAATAACCTTAGCAATAAAATGGGTTTGTCAGTTTTGTTTCTAGTAAACCCATGCTGGCTAAATAAACCTGATTGATCGCTCACTTTGAAAGCCTTTCAGCAAGTCTGACATTGGTTTCATCCCCTTTATTCAGAAAAGACCGAATATGTTTTATTTCTTCAAGGGGTCTGGACTTCTTTCAGCCCTAAGAAGTACATCTGAAAAGGATCTGAATGTTCCCGGCATCTGAGATGAGTCTAACAATACTTTAAACCCCTTGAATAAGTGCAATGATCAAAGAAAGACAAAATTATACTTAAAGGCCAGAGACTGTTAGAACATGGTTATATCTCCATTGAGGGAGATGTCATTTTACATATATATAATATTAGAGCATATCATATATAGCATACATAATATTACATTTGAGTATGTATACTATATAGTGTATATTATAACAGTATATACAGTATATACAATATTATATTAGAGTACATATAATATGTATTATACATAATATATTATATGCAACATTATAATAGAGTATATATGATATGTAGCATATATAGTATATTATCACATATTTAATATATAGTACATGTAGTATATATGTGCTATATAGCATATATGATATTATATATACAATATATCATGTATAATAGCATATATGATATATACAATATATCATGTATGATAGCATATATGATATATAGCATATATAATATTATAGTATATATAATAGAGTATATATCATATAATATAGTATAGTATATAGTATACATA
>NW_025346593.1:0-1829 GCF_016433145.1 Gracilinanus agilis | reverse complement strand
TTAGCTTCTACTTGCTCAATTCTAGCCTTTAGGGATTGATTTTCGGCTATAATCTTTCGGTTTTCGGCCATAATCTTCTGGTTTTCGGCCATAATCTTCTGGTTTTTGGCCATAATCTTCTGGTATTCCTTTTCAATCTGGTCATTTCTGGTGTTCAATTGCAAGATTCTACCTTTTAAACAGTTATTTTCTTGCCAGATCTCTTCCATTTTCCTCAAAATCATAGTTTTGAAATCTTCCATAGCTTGTGAGGAGTTTTCCTTATTTGAGGAGGTCCGGATGCTTGTTTGTTCTCCTCGTCTGTTTGCTCAGTTATCTGGATTTTCTCTGTGTAAAAGTTGTAGAGTGTTAAAGGCTTCTTTTTCTTGTTGTTATTCTTTCTCTTCTGAGCTTCCTGAGACTGGGTAGCCATCATTTGTCCAGCAGCTTCTCAGGTTTATCCTTGCGCTCAGTGTCTGTCCGCGGTCTATTGGCTCCTGAGGTCTGAGTTCTGTTTTTTTCCAAAGTCAAGCCCCCTGGTGGACCCCCTTGCTTGATCCTCTGCAGGAGGTTCCTTTACAAGTCTCAGGGCGCTGCTTCCACAGTCATATACCCGTCTGCACTGGTTCCCCACTCAGGTTTTCAGAGCTTTAGTTCCTGACTGTGTCTGCCTCCACCCACGCCTCCGCCCATGCCTGTGCTCTCAGCCCGCTCTTTGCGCCCAGTGTCCACTCTCTGCTCCCGCGCTCAGATTTCGCGTGCATTCTTTGGCTTACTGGGGTCCTAAATCTTGCTGCTCTCAGGAACAGGCCCCAGAGCTGCCAATGACTCGATGGGTGCCCCAAACTTGCTCTATTTCTTTTTAGCTGGCTTCGGCACTATAGATGGTGTGTGTGGAAGGGGTGGGGGTGGGGTGGTTGCTCAGCCCGCGATTTAGTAAGAGCTGTTTCACCCCTTTATAGCATGGAAATGCCTCGATTCCACGTACCTTCCACGCTGTGCCCTGTTGTGGGGTTCCTCCGTTCTTCTGGACTTGTTTTTATGTCCCCTTGAGGAGTTTTGTGTGTTTTGGTCAGGAGAGGTTAAGAGCTGCTTCTTACTCTGCCGACATCTTAACCCGGAACTTGGTAATTTAGTTTTAAAGTTAAATAAATGACTACTTCCATCCCAAATAAACTGAGAATGCTTGAGCAAAAAATAGCACAGTTACTGAAGGGTCCTACCCATCTCAATCTAATATGGCTTTGTGGGAACTCAAATTGTTGAGTACAATAATTCACATTTCCTATGTTTCTCAAGACTATGGTTCCTGCTAATGTATGTATTGGAGAAATGTTTTTCATATTACCCATGTACACAATCACCTACATACTTATTCCATTAAGCCAGTTTTTCTTCTACTTTCTACATCACGTAGAACCTGCAACAAAAATTAACAATATCATTTCAGTTAATCGTCCTCATCCAGGAAACATTGTCAACTCCCCTGGATCAATAGAGCCATTTCCTTCAAATTGTGTTTCTTTCTTTAAGAGAAAAGGTACACTGGATGGAATGCCTTCAAGAGGCATGCAGATTGTATCCTCTTCCTAGTTACACGTGGATGTATTTTTTTAATGTAGTTATCAACCTATGCAGTTTAAAGGACAGAAATTACTTTGTATTTCTTTTTATTAGGAGATATATTTGCATTATGCGTGTTCATGTTCTTTACTCTGATAGAATGCAAACTCTTTGAGGTTTAGGTTGTTTCATTTATGACTTTGTATCTCCAGAATCAATTGCAGAGCTTAGTCCATAGTAGACATTTGAGAAAGATTTATTGATAGGTCAGTTGATGGACTGATTAA
>NW_025346592.1:0-1247 GCF_016433145.1 Gracilinanus agilis | reverse complement strand
CTGATTTTGACTACATTGGTTTTGTTTGTACAAAAGCTTTTTAGTTTTATATAATCAAAACCATTTAATTTACATTTTGTACTTTTCTCTAACTCTTGCTTTATTTTAAAGTCTTTCCTTTCCCAGAGATTTGACAAGTATTCTATTCTGTGTTCACTTAACTTATTTATAGTTTCCCTCTTTATATTCAAGTCGTTCACCCATTCTGAATTTATCTTGGTGTAGGGTGTGAGATGTTGATCTAAACCTAATCTCTCCCATATTGTTTTCCAAATTTCCCAGCAGTTTTTGTCAAATAGTGGATTCATGTCCCAAAAGTTGGGCTCTTTGGGTTTATCATACACTGTCTTGCTGATGTCATTTACCCCAAGTCTATTCCACTGATCCTCCTCTCTGTCTCTTAGCCAGTACCATATTGTTTTGATGACTGCTGCTTTATAGTATAGTTTAATATCTGGTACTGCTAGGCCCCCTTCCTTCACATTTCTTTTCATTATTTCCCTTGATATTCTTGATCTTTGGTTATTCCAAATGAAATTTGTTATAGTTTTTTCTAATTCACTAAAGAAGTTTTTTGGTAGTTTGATAGGAATGGCGCTAAATAGGTAAATTAATTTGGGTAGAATGGTCATTTTTATTATGTTACCTTGTCCTACCCATGAGCAATCAATGGTTTTCCAATTGTTTGGATCCAGTTTTATTTGTTTGGAAAGTGTTTTGTAGTTGTTTTCGTATAATTGCTGTGTTTGTTTTGGTAGATAGATTCCCAAGTATTTAATATTGTCTATGGTGATCTTAAATGGTGTTTCTCTTTCTACTTCTTGCTGCTCTAATGTGTTAGAGATGTATAGAAATGCTCATGATTTAAGTGCATTTATTTTGTATCCTGCAACTTTGCTAAAGTTGTTGATTATTTCTACAAGTTTCTTAGTTGATTCTCTAGGATTTATTAAGTAGACCATCATATCATCTGCAAAGAGTGATAGCTTAGTCTCCTCATTGCCTATTTTGATACCTTCAATTTCTTTTTCTTCTCTAACTGCCACTGCTAGTGTTTCTAGTACTATGTTGAATAATAGAGGTGATAATGGGCATCCTTGTTTTACTCCTGATCTTATTGGGAAGGCTTCTAATTTATCCCCATTGCATATAATGCTTGTTGATGGTTTTAGGTATATACTGTTTATTATTTTTAGGAAGGGTCCTTCTATTCCTATACTTTTCAGTGTTTTCAATAGGAATGGATG
>NW_025346591.1:0-4341 GCF_016433145.1 Gracilinanus agilis | reverse complement strand
TTCACAACTCCACCAGCAATGCATTAATGTCCCAATTTGGCCACATCTCCTCCAGCATTCATTACTCTCCCCTTCTGTCATTTTAGCCAATCTGCTAGGTGTGAGGTGATACCTCAGAGTTGTTTTGATTTGCATTTCTCTAATTATTAGAGATTTAGAACACTTTCTCATGTGCTTATTGATACTTTTGATTTCTTTACCTGAAAATTGCCTATTCATGTCTCTTGCCCATTTTTCAATTGGGGAGTGGCTTGATTTTTCATACAATTGATTTAACTCTTTGTATATTTGAGTAATTAGACCCCTATCAGAGTTTTTTGTTATAAAGATTTTTTCCCAGTTTGTTGTTTCTCTTCTGATTTTGACTACATTTTTTTGTTTGTACAAAAGCTTTTTAGCTTGATATAATCAAAAACATTTAGTTTACATTTTGTAATTTTCTCTAACTCTTGCTTGGTTTTAAAATCTTTCCTTTCCCAGAGATCTGATAGGTATACTATTTTGTGTTCACTTAACTTATTTATACTTTCTCTCTTTATATTCAGGTAATTCACCCATTCTGAATTTATCTTGGTTTAGGGTGTGAGATGTTGATCTAAACCTAATCTCTCCCATATTGTTTTCCAAATTTCCCAGCAGTTTTTGTCAAATAGTAGATTCATGTCCCAAAAGTTGGGCTCTTTGGGTTTATCATACACTGTCTTGCTGACATCATTAATCCCAAGTCTATTCCACTGATCCTCCCTTCTATCTCTTGCCAGAACCATATTGCTTTGATGACTGCTGCTTTATAGTATAGTTTAATATCTGGTACTGCTAGACCTCCTTCCTTCACATTTTTTTCATTATTTCCCTTGATATTCTTGATCTTTTGTTATTCCAAATGAAATTTGTTACAGTTTTTCCTAATTCAGTAAAGAAGTTTTTTGGTAATTTGATAGGTATGGTGCTAAATAGGTAAATTAATTTGGGTAGAATGTTCATTTTTATTATATTAGCTCATCCTATCCATGAACAATTAATGGCTTTCCAATTCTTGAGATCCAGTTTTATTTGTTTGGAAAGTGTTTTGTAGTTGTTTTTGTATAATAGCTGTGTTTGTTTTGGTAGATAGATTCCCAAGTATTTTATATTGTCTAGGGTTATTTTAAATGGTGTTTCTCTTTCTACCTCTTGCTGCTCTAATGTGTTGGAGATATATAGAAATGCTGATGATTTATGTGCATTTATTTTGTATCCTGCAACTTTGCTAAAGTTGTTGATTATTTCTACTAGATTCTTAGTTGATTCTCTAGGATTTTTTAAGTATACCATCATACCATCTGCAAAGAGTGATAGCTTAGGCTCCTCATTGCCTATTTTGATACCTTCAATTTCTTTTTCTTCTCTAATTGCTATTGCTAGTGTTTCTAGTACTATGTTGAATAATAGAGGTGATAATGGGCATCCTTGTTTCACTCCTGATCTTATTGGGAAGGCTTCTAATTTATCCCCATTGCATATAATGCTTGTTGATGGTTTTAGGTATATACTGTTTATTATTTTTAGAAAGGGTCCTTCTATTCCTATACTTTTCAGTGTTTTCAATAGGAATGGATGCTGTATTTTGTCAAAGGCTTTTTCAGCATCTATTGAGATAATCATGTGATTTTTGTTTGTTAGACTGTTGATATGGTCAATTATGTGGATGGTTTTCCTAATGTTGAACCATCCTTGCATTCCTGGTATAAATCCCACCTGATCATGGTGGATGATCTTCTTAATTACTTGCTGGAGTCTCTTTGCTAATATTCTATTTAAGATTTTTGCATCTATGTACATTGGGAGATTGGTCTATAGCTTTCTTTCTCTGTTTTTGGTCTCCCTGGCTTTGGGATCAGTACCATATTTGTGTCATAAAAGGAATTTGGTAGGACTCCTTCCTTGCTTATCATATCAGATAATCTGTATAGTAGTGGGATTAGTTGCTCTTTGAATGTCTGATAGAATTCACTTGTGAATCCATCAGGTCCTGGTGATTGTTTCTTAGGGAGTTCTTTGATGGCTTGTTCAATTTCTATTTCTGATATGGGATTATTTAGGTATTCTATTTCTTCTGCTGTTAATCTAGGCAATTTATATTTTTGTAAATATTCATCCATATCTCCTAGATTATTATATTTTTGCCATATAATTGGGCAAAATAGTTTTTAATGATTGCCTTAATTTCCCCTTCATTAGAGGTGAGGTCTCCATTTTCATCTTTGATGCTGTCAATTTGGTTTTCTTCTTTCCTTTTTTTTATTAGATTGACTAGTACTTTGTCTATTTTATCTGTTTTTTTTTCAAAATACCAGCTTCTAGTCTTATTTATTAATTCAATAGTTCTTTTACTTTTGATTTTATTAATTTCTCCCTTGATTTTTAGTATTTCTAATTTAGTTTTCATCTGGGGATTTTTAATTTGCTCGCTTTCTAGTTTTTCAAGTTGCATGCCCAATTCACTATTCTCTGCCCTCCCTAATTTGCTAATATATGCACTCAAGGATATAAATTTCCCCCTGAGTACTGCCTTGGCTGCATCCCACAGAGTTTGGTAGGATGTCTCATCATTGTCATTCTCTTCATTGAAATTGTTGATTGTTTCTATGATTCCTTCTTTGACTAGATGGTTTTGGAGAATCATATTATTTAACTTCCAATTAGTTTTTGATTTGCCTGTCCAGGTGCCCTTACTAATTATGATTTTTAACACATGATTATCTCAATAGATGCTGAAAAAGCCTTTGATAAAATAAACACCCATTCCTATTGAAAACACTAGAAAGTATAGGAATAGAAAGACCTTTCCTAAAAGTAATAAACAGTATATACCTAAAACCATCAACAAGCATCATATGCAATGGGGATAAATTAGAAGCCTTCCCAATAAAATCAGAAGTGAAACAAAGATGCCCATTATCATCTCTATTATTTAACATGGTACTAGAAACACTAGCAGTAGTAATTAAAGAAGAAAAAGAAATTGAAGGTATGAAAATAGGCAAGGAGGAGACTAAGCTATCACTCTTTGCAGATGATATGATGGTCTACTTAAAAATCCTAGAGAATCAACTAAGAAGCTTGTAGAAATAATCAACAACTTTAGCAAAGTTGCAGGATACAAAATAAGTGCACATAAATCATCAGCATTTCTATACATTTCCAACATACTAGAGCAGCAAGAAGTAGAAAGAGAAACACCATTTAAAATAACCCTAGACAATATAAAATACTTAGGAATATACCTACCAAAACAAACACAGGAATTATATGAAAACAACTACAAAACACTTTCCAAACAAATAAAACTAGATCTAAACAATTGGAAAACCATTGATTGCTCATGGGTAGGACAAGCTAACATAATAAAAATGACCATTCTACCCAAATTTATTTACCTATTTAGCGCCGTACCTATCAAACTACCAAAAAATTTCTTTACTGAATTAGAAAAAACTATAACAAATTTCATTTGGAATAACGAAAGATCAAGAATATCAAGGCAAATAATGAAAAAAAAATGTGAAGGAAGGGGGCCTAGCAGTACCAGATATTAAACTATACTATAAAGCAGCAGTAATCAAAACAATATGGTACTGGCTAAGAGACAGAAGGGAGGATCAGTGGAATAGACTTGGGGTAAATGACATCAGAAAGACAGTGTATGATAAACCCAAAGAGCCCAACTTTTGGGACATGAATCCACTATTTGACAAAAACTGCTAGGAAATTTGGAAAACAATATGGGAGAGATTAGGTTTAGATCAACATCTCACACCCTAAACCAAGATAAATTCAGAATGGGTGAATGACTTGAATATAAAGAGGGAAACTATAAATAAGTTAAGTGAACACAGAATAGTATACTTGTCAGATCTGTGGGAAAGGAAAGACTTTAAAACCAAGCAAGAGTTAGAGAAAATTACAAAATGTAAATTAAATGGTTTTGATTATATTAAACTTAAAACTTTTGTACAAACAAAAACAATGCAGCCAAAATCAGAAGGGAAACAACAAATTGGGAAAAAAATCTTTATAAGGAAAAACTCTGACAGGGGTCTAATTACTCAAATATACAAGGAGTTAAAGCAATTGTATAAAAAATCAAGCCATTCCCCAATTGATAAATGGGCAAGAGACTTGAATAGGCAATTTTCAGGTAAAGAAATCAAAAGTATCAATAAGCACATGAGAAAGTGTTTTAAATCTCTAATAATCAGAGAAATACAAATCAAAACAACTCTGAGGTATCACCTCACACCTAGCAGATTGGCTAAAATGAAAGAAGGCGAGAATAATGAATGCTGGAGGGGATGTGGC
>NW_025346590.1:0-2145 GCF_016433145.1 Gracilinanus agilis | reverse complement strand
CCCCTCTCTTTCTCTCTCTGTCTGTCTCTCTGTCTGTCTCTTCCTTCCTTCCTTTCTTGCTCTCTTCTTTCCTTCTACATAGGAAAATACCTAAAAGGACTGATAAATCCAGGGATTTGCTGGAACCAGCTCGAAGTGACTCACAAGTCTTTACATTTTAAGCATTCATATTTAAACAATAACAAAAGCTAGTTTATCTATAGCAGCTAATATTTCCTGGCTAGTGTCCTAAGCACTTTATAAACATTATTTTATTTGACTTTCACCACAAGCCTGTGAAGTAGGCATTATTACAATCTCCATTTTACAGCTAAGGAAAATGAGGCATATGAAGTAACTTGCCTGGGGTCTCCCAGCTAATGTCTGAGGTTAGTATTGAGCTCAGGTGTTCCCAACTCCTGGCCCAGCACTCTCCCCACTTGACCACCTCAGAAATCGGCCATCACCGCAAATCAGGACTTGGTTTACCATTTTGTCAATCATCTAGAATTCAGAAAGGGTGAATAATGCACATTAAACTCCAAAGTGTGTGTGTGTGTGTGTGTGTGTGTGTATGTGTGTGTGTTCCCCCACCACCCCAGCCCCCTTGTTCAGCATTCACCAGCACACCCCCTGTAATTGCTCTATAAACATTGCTTGCTCAGCAGGAGTGCAGTAGAAGGTTCAGGAAAGGCAGTCATCACCAGACTGGAGGCTAATCATAACAATAATAGCTGGCATTTATGTAGTGCTTTAAGGTTTATAAGGTACTTTATAATCATTATCTCGTTCGAGCCCAACAACCTCCCCTCACTCCCCTTTTGATTGCATGAAGAGCTTCCGAGCATGTCCAGATTTGAAATCTTTTCAAAAGCCCCAATAAGAAGGCAGAATTGTGGACAAACAAGGACTAAAACCAAAAAAGCAGTATCTGAATATCGCAGGGAACACTGACTCCAAAATTCCTAAAGGTTGGCAATTAAGGTCAAGGGCAATAGAAAGAGCTCTTCCTCTGACTTAGCAAAAATGATAAATAATTCGATTCAGCGAAACCAGCATTCACAAGACACTGTGTTGCATGTTAAGGACTGAAGACAAAATTGTTCTTGTCCCAAAAATCTTTGATTCTGGGGCAGCTAGGGGACTAAGTGGATGGAGTACCAGGCCCATAGCCAAGAGGTTTTGGGTTCAAATCAAGCCTCAGATATTTCCTAGTTGTGTGATCCTGAGCAAGTCCCTTAACCCTCATTGCTGAGCACTTACCACTCTTCTGCCTTGCAGCCAATACTTAGTATTGATTTTTTTTATATATTTTTAAACCCTTAACTTCTGTGTATTGGCTCCTAGGTGGAAGAGTGGTAAGGGTGGGCAATGGGGGTCAAGTGACTTGCCCAAGGTCACACAGCTGGGAAGTGGCTGAGGCCAGATTTGAACCCAGGGCCTCCCGTCTCTAGGCCTGGCTCTCAATCCACTGAGCTACCCAGCTGCCCCCCTTAGTATTGATTTTAAGAAAGAACTTTTAAAAAAAGAATATTTTATTTTACAGGAGACAAGAAAAGATTAGAACTCCAACTTGGGGTATATTCAGGGCTTGGCCTTAATAATCATTTTAATTATTTTTTTAAACCCTGACCTTCTGTTTTATAATTTTTAATTTAATTTAATTTAATTTAATTTTTTTAAACCCTCACCTTCCATCTTGGAGTCAATACTGTGTATTGGCTCCAAGGCAGAAGAGTGGTAAGGGTGGGCAATGGGGGTCAAGTGACTTGCCCAGAGTTACACAGCTGGGAAATGTCTGAGGCCAGATTTGAACCTAGGACCTCCCATCTCTAGGCCTGACTCTCAATCCACTGAGCTACCCAGCTGCCCCCTGACCTTCTGTTTTAAAATCACTACTTAGTATTAATTCTAAGGCAAAAGAGTGATAGGGGCTAGGCAATTAGAGTTAAGTGACTTACCCAGGGTCACACAGGTAGGACATGTTTGAGAATAGATTTGAACTCAAGACCTCCTATCTCCAGGCCTGGCTTTCTATCCATCGAGCTATCTAGTTGTGCCAATATTTTAATTCTTTAATAATTTGAAGAAATAATAAAGAGAACTTTTATTTCTAACCTAGTTCTGAACCAGGAAGGGAATGGTTGCTGATATAAAAATAAAGGG
>NW_025346589.1:0-1774 GCF_016433145.1 Gracilinanus agilis | reverse complement strand
ATATATATATATATATATACAATTTGAACTAACTGGATCTCTTTCAAATCTGAAATTTGCTATTCTGTGATCATTTATTGGATATTTTTCTTAATATTGCTATACATTCGAAAGTGCAAAAGTATAACTTTGTTACTTTGAGCAATTACTGATTCCAGATAGATCAATGAGTAATTGATAGAGAGATGTGTATACATAATAGTTATGTGTAGAAATATTAAAATTTCCATAAAATGTAGGCAAAACACACACACTCCAGCAGAAAGGAAAGGGGATTAAAACAATTTTCATATCCCAATACTAAAAATATATATAAAAACCTATATTTATAATAGGTTAACAATAATAATAATTTTTCATAAAATGTCTTCATATTTTCAACCTGCTTTCATCACAAGCCAAAAGTGTTTGGGGACCTGAGTTATCCAGGTAATCACTTTAATTCTCCATGTCATTTTGCACATGTAGACAGAGTCATAGCCTACAGCAAACCAAGGGCATCAGCTTTCTAAGGCAGATGATTAATTAATGCAGCTTTTGATTCCCGGTTTAATAATTTTATTTTGCCTATCAATGCCACTATGAAATCCCAGAAGCCCTTTATAAAAAGTGCAATGAGACAGAGTTAGCAGGTGTTATTAAGAGAACATGCCTGTTTCTTTTACAAAATGCCAAAAGTTGATTGCCGACCAACTGGGGAAGACCTATGAGAACCTTCCAGTGTACACAAAAGGAATGAACCTATAATTAAATTATAGTTAAACGCAGATGGTTATTTTACAGCAGGTGCTCAACTTTGAAAATATATCTCTGGACTATTTTTGTTCCAACATGGTACTCAATCCCTGTAGGGCATCTGGCAATGTTTTATGGTTATAAAGAAATATTATTTTTGTAAACATTGGAAAATGTTTTTCTGTTAATGATGTTTTTATCTTTCTTTTTTGAGACTACAAAGAAGCTACTCCATTGTATTTTGATAAAAGACTAAAGTTCACTTATTAAATAGAATTTTGCTATGAGCAAATACAAAGACTCAGTACCAGTAATTATGTGTAATTCAAAGGTGTTAAATGGGATAAAATACTTAAGCAGTCAGGCCTTAAATATGTGTTAGGATATACATTCAATCCACACACACACGTATATACGTGTGTGTGTGTCTTTATTTATATGTATACATTCTTGTGATTGTATTAGTATAAGGAATTGTCAATGAGATCATGTCCTTAAATGTTGTCCAACATAACATCTTTGAGAATTTATGAGTCACTACTGAGAAGGTAAATGACTTATCCAAGAACACACAATAAGTTTCAAAGGTGAATTATAAGTTTAGATTTCCCTGACTCTGTGACAGTTGCTCTGAATAATGTCATGCTATTTCTTAAGATTGAGGAGATAAGCATATTAAACTTTGTTATTTTTATTTTTCTTACTCAGATCTTCTTCAGTGACAAATAACATTAAATAACTGAAAGTAAAATTGTAAGAATATGCTGTTTTCAGTTTCATTTAATTTTTTTTAATGTCACAGGACTAATTCCTGACAATTTATATATGTTTTCTTAACAATTCTCTTTAAGTTTTATATGTATCAATTCTATTCAATAGTAGTGGACACAAGTCAGCCCCCTTTGCATTAAAACTACAGATAGTTTATGTTTCCACAGAATTCAATGATGAAATATTTTTAAATTTGGATTCTTCTAAGTTAATATTTTTCGAAGATGACATTTTCAATGTACCTGTGTTCTTGTAAGTGGTCAATTAT
>NW_025346588.1:0-1218 GCF_016433145.1 Gracilinanus agilis | reverse complement strand
CTTAAGTAAGACCCTTCCATGGTCTCATAGCTAGCAAATGTCAGGCAGAGTATTTGAATACAGATTTCTCCTGCCAGTCTGGTGCTCTTTCCAATAGATCACACTGGCTTTCTGAAGTTAAAAAAACTAGACAAGATGGAGAAGCTCTCTGCCAGGTCAGTTTTTGTTTTTCCTAGAACTTTTGGAAGGAACCTTCCCAATGCTTATAGAGTTCAATTGAACTACATTTTGTCTATTTGAATTTGTTTATGTTCACTGACAATCAAAAAATCAGCCAATCAATTAATAAGCATATCTACAGTGCCTCCTATTTGCCTGGCACTGTGCCAGAAGCTGGGGATAAACTACAAAGAATAAAATGACCCTTTCTTTAAGGAATTCATAAATACTATTAAATCCAGATGAGGAAAATTGGGGACTTCTTATACTTTTCTATTTTCCCCTTCTATGTTCATTTTCTCTTCGGAATCTTTATGAAGTTATTGTTTTCGTGCTGATTTGTTATTGCCTCTCCAGAATGACCTCAAAGTAGAAGGTTGCCTGAGACACAAGCTTCTGCCCCTGTTACTAGCTAAGGGAATGTTTAATAATATCTGTGAGCTAGATAGTACAGTGAATAGATAGGCCATTAGACTTAAAGTCAGAAAGACTTGAGTTCAAATCTTGCCTTGGAAACTCATTTGCTATGTGATTATGGATAAATCCCTTAACCTTTTTCAGTCTCAATATTCTCAACTATTAAATAACCTTTAAGGTCTTTTCTAATTCTATTCTATGATCTTCAAATTGAAATAAAAGTTCTAAGTTTTTTTGTTTTGTTTTGTTTTGTTTTGTTTTCTGAGAGGATGATGAAATGTCAAGAACTAAGAAGCAATGAGTTAAGAAGGCAAATTCTTTAACCCAAATGATTTTTTGGTGAGGGAAAAAGGACATGTGGGATACTTCTCTTTAGCCAAAGGACCTAGGAAATTAGTAAAAAATGGTGCCTAAAATTTCTGAGAGAAGTTTTCCTAAATAAGCCCATTCATGTCTCACCCTTATCTCGCTTCTCAGTCATACTTTGGATAACCTCTACACCATCATTCCAAATACAGTGAATCCTGGTAGAAAGATAATATCCCTTCAGAGGATTTGACTTATATGCCCTGCAACCTGGCACCATATAACTGTAGTGCTGTGGAGGCAGGGAACTTTACAGGATAGAACACATATGGGTTA
>NW_025346587.1:0-4489 GCF_016433145.1 Gracilinanus agilis | reverse complement strand
TATATATATATAACCTGCAACACAGTGAAGCTGCAATAAGTGAACTGTGATATAGTGAGGGTTGACTGTATATATATATATATATTTTTTTTTTTTTCTCCACCCAAGTTAATGGACCCTTGTGGGTCTGTGGATTCCAGGTTAAGAACTTCTGTTTTAGACGCTCTTTTGTGCCCTCCCTTTTCTTCCCTCTTTCCCCTAGCCCAGTTTATGTAAATCCCCAGGTGCCAGAATTCCAAGGCATGGCTCTGCTCATATTGACCATAGGTATTTTCAGTGACCTTTGGATGATCCTGAATTTCAGCTTTTCATAGGCTGTAGTGTCCCATGATCTATAGCCAAACAACAACACACAAAAAACATTGGTATTAAAAAAAATAAAAGATGAGCCTTTGAAAAACTAGGTCACAGATGCAAATCCAGTCCCAGGAGAAGCCTTTACTCTCTTTCAGGTATCTCTATGAGGCAAACTCTAATAATAAACCTGAATCTCACTTAAGTAACTATTGGCTTTTTTATGTGTAGAAATAGTTTGTTTCTTCACTGAGGCTCAGGCAGTCTTTAATTGATCATTAGATCACTCAATACACATACCCTTTAGGTACCGCCTAAGGAAAGATTAATTTTCAGCCCCAGGAAAGACTTAAAATTGGCAATCCTGGTTCTCCTATAGATGGCTGTTGCAATTGCATTTACTCTATTACAAAGCCAAATTCTGGTTATTTCAAAGCTAGAATTCCACCTGGGACTCTTCTTTGCAAAGAAAAAACAAATCCTAAATGGTGAGGACGGGAAGAAATGGAAAATCCAGATACATCCTGCAAATCAGAGACACATCAGCAATAAACTAATGAAGAAAGATAAACTAAAGAAGGTAGCCATTTGGGGCATAGAGAGCCCTAAGAATGAGCTGAGAATTCAGGATGCAGAGATGACTTATTTTGGTCTGCTGGATTTGATTGAGATGAGGAGAAAAGGGCACAGGAGGATTAAAATACAAAAGCGATGAGATTCTTGAGCAAAACATAGGCCTCCAATAAGCCCCAGAGTGACCTGGAATTCAAAGGCAAGGAGGGTATTATTCATTCTCCCAACTGTATTGTCAAAACAGAGAAAAACTTGCAACAGAAGGGCTTGGCAATTCAAAAGGCAATATTGCTCACAAGTATTTTCTTTAGTCAAAATCCCAAGCAACTCTAGAAATTGAGAGCAAATGATTTTTTTTTCTTTGACCATGAGAAGTGCCAGGGCCAGGGGTGGAGTATACAATTGGAGGCATATTCTGTTAGTTTGGGAGTCAGGAGACTTGGTCTGCTATTTACTAGATTAGTGAACTTTAACAAGTCATTTAAACTTGGTCTCACTTTTCCCATTTCCCTCAGGGGCAATAACACCTCTCCTAGTCGGTATGTGGAGCAAAATTAAAGTTCTATATCTTAGAGCTGGAAGGTTCCTTTGAGGCTGTCTACTTCTAATCTTCTTTGCAGTGAGTTTCCTTAAGGAACCAGAAAGGCAACGACCAACACACACCACCTCATTGTTAAAAAACGGAGTCGCAGTGTATCGACCAGCCTCAGTTCTCCAAATCTACATTCACAGAATCAAAGAATCACAGTATTTGAGAGTTAGAAGGTACAGCAGTGGATGTTTGTCCCACCCATGTCTAGGAAAAAAATAACCTCTTTAATGTGCCCAATAAATGGTCAGTTTAGTCTTTGCTTGACAATCTCTAATAAGGAAGGAAGAGGAGAACCCTAGTGGAATGTAAGCTTTTTGGGTGCAGGTACTATTTGGTTTTTAATTTGTGTCCCTAGTCTTAGCCCAGAACTTAATACATTCTTAACAAATACTTGTTGAATGAACCCATGATCTCCAAAGGCAGTCATTTTCATTCTGAGGCAGCTCTAATTTTTCAGATGCTTTTCCCACTGTTGTCTCAACTGGCCTCTTTGCAACATTTATCTGCTTTAGTGCTAAGGACTAAAGAGAACAAGTCTGATCCCTCATCCTCATCATTATCACCATCATCTCCAGCAGTTATATAGAGTGGTAAAATTTGTAAAAACCAGAATTTGGCTGTGTGTGTGTGTGTGTGTGTGTGTGTGTGTGTGTGTGTGTGTGAGAGAGAGAGAGAGAGAGAGAGAGAGAATGTGTATGTGTAGAAAATGTAAGTTAATCTTCACAATAACTCTGGGAGAAATGCCTATTTTACAGATGAATAAACTGGGGCTGAGATCACACAGCTAATAAATATCTGAGGCAGAATTTGAATTCAGGTCTTCTAGACTCTGACAGCTAGATGGTGCTGTGGGTGAATAGATTGCTAAGCCTGAAGCCAGAAAGACTCCTCTTTCTAGGTTCAGATCAGTCTGGCCTCAGACAGTCCTAGCTGTGTGATCCTATGCAAGACACTTAACCCTGTTTGCCTCAGTTTCTTTGTTTGTAAAATGAGCTGAAGAAGGATATGGAAAACTACTCCAGTATATCTGCCAAGGAAATCCTAAATCGGGTCATGAATAGGAGATAACTGATAAAGGACTAAAACAAACTAAACAAACAACTCTATGTCCACTATTCTATCCACTGGGCTACAGCTAATATGTCCTCTCTGAATCTACTACCACTCCCAGTGACTTCAACTAGTCTTCTTACTGACCTAATATCAGGGTCTGCACTTCTTTTATGGTATTTAATTAAAGTTTATTCCTGACTTTTTTCTTGAATTGTCCCACTTTGGGATGCCTAAAGTGCTCTTTGATACATTATCTAGCTCTAGCTACAAGTCATAACAACAACAACAAAGAATTTGTTTCTGCTGATTCCTTTGGCTTGGCATCATCATACTCACCACATTTCTGGTTCTCACTCTAGATTGGAAGGCTACGGTTTTCACTGTTTATTGTGGTCCAGGCCAGGAGACAACAGTACTAACCTGCTAGACAAATAACTGACCATATGTCAATTCAACTCTTTTAAAGACAGTCTAATCAATAAATTAGTGTCAGAAAATAATTAGTCCTTATATTCTTAGACCATAAAGTGATCAATAAAGTCAAATGTCTAGTTTAATATTTTATATCCAATGATTACACAATAAACAGGCAGTAGAAAACGTGGGGGTGATTAATGGAAAGGTTTGATTGAATGCTAGCTCTGTTTTTCCTTTTCATTAAAAAAATCCTCATGTCAAATTTAAAATACACTAAACTTTCTTTCTAACCTAGGTACATGTGAGGATAGGTTCAGTGGTTGGTCTACTGATTCACAATTATCTAGGAACTCCAGTGCCATAGACTCTGGTCCCATTTTTCTGATTTAATGGTGGGAAATGCAAGAATGGTGACTACCCCTTCTTAAGATAGGTACTAAGTTTATTATAAGGATAGTGATTTCCACCAGGATGAAGGCATGAAATATCCATAATAACTAACATTTATAGAGAGCTTTAAGGTTTATAAATTGCTTTACATATGCTATCTTATTTGATACTCATGACAACCCTGGAAGGTGAATGCTATTATTGTCCCCATTTTACAGTCAAGGAAACTGAGGCAGACAGAGATTAAATGACTTGTCCTGAGTTACACAGCTAAGTGTTTTATGCAAGATTTGAACCCAGGTCTTTCTTACTCCAATTCTAGCTCTCTATTCTCTGCTCTCAAGAAGGGGTCCTCATTACAGCCTCTGACAAGCTGCATGAAAAGGGGTCTTGCTTCTTTCCAGTAAACAATATTTCACTGGAAATTCACCCCAAATCAATCTTCTCTTTTTCCAGTATTTTATTGTTCACTAAGGAGGCATCCAAACATGGTTCTGAACATTCCTTCTTTTAGTGTTTATGATGACATCGTTTCTTGGGTTAAGGAAAATATGAAGGACATGAAAAGACAGCAGTGGCTGGTTATCAGTTAGTCAGTCAGCTGGTACTGAAGTACTGCCATTATAATAGGTAGCCATCCTTTACTTGTTGTCTGAGTTATTCACCTACTGATGATGAAATAGGAGGAAGGACAGATTTTGGCTTAGAAATAACAAAGCATTTTCAGCCTGGAATAGAGGAGAATTAAGTGTTAACTCTTAAGCACTCTTCAGTCTGTTCAAATGAGCTCCCCCCGCCCGTGCTTTGTCACCTCTATTTCTAATCCCCATTTTCCTTCAAATTTAGTCCATTCCACTTTCTATATGAAAACCTTTAAGAATCACCTCTTCCCCTTACATACACACTTACACAGAGGAGACAGAGAGAGAGAGAGACAGACAGACAGACAGACAGACAGAGACAGAAACAGAGAGAGAGAGGCAGAGAAAGAGAAGGAGGGAAGGAGACAGAGACAGAGAGAGACAGAAAGAGAGACAGAGACAGAAAGAGACAGAGACAGAGACAGAAAGAGAGAGAGACAGAGAGAGAGAGAGAGAGAGAGAGAGAGAGAGAGAGAGAGAGAGAGAGAGAGAGAGAGAGAGAGAGAGAGAGAGAGAGAGAGAGAGCTGG
>NW_025346586.1:0-1564 GCF_016433145.1 Gracilinanus agilis | reverse complement strand
GAATTCTTTCATCTGTTTAAATTTTCCTTCACTGATGAATAGATAGATAGACTATAGGTGTATAGATGTAAGTACATTTCAGATAAATATAGAGATAAAAATATATTTGTATGTATACCTATACAATTATATCTAAATATCATTGTTTTAAAGAACATATTGTTTATATACATATGTAACATATTTGTACATTTATACACACACAAATCAAGTACAAGTTAAATTTTGGTGGGTACATATAATCATCTGAGGGTATCAGATAAGGTTTCCTGTGTTTTAAGTAAACTAGAACTCAAATGGAATTGAGAAGACAGTATATTCCATCAATTCAGGATTTAGTCTGTATTAAATATAATGTTTCTGTTGCCAAAATGACTGAGCCATCATATTGCTAAAAGAAGAATTCAAAGCACTTATAGATCCTAAACATTTCCTTTCATACCAGTTATGATTTCTATTGGAGTTCATCTATGCATTCTTTTTTCATTCTGTACCATTTTTCTTTGTGATCTCATTAGCTCCCATGGTTTCAATTATTATCATTATGCATATTATTCTTAGATTTCCTCCCTCCTGAATTCTAGTCTTGTATCATCAATTGCTATTTAGATATCTCAAATAAGAAGTCCCATATGTGTCTGAATTTCAACAAATCCAAAATACATATCATTATGCTTCTTTTCAAACCTATTGTGCTTAACATTGATATTAGCGTCTAAGGTACTATCATATTTTCAGTCACCAAGACCCACAACCCAAGTGTCATTCTCAATGTCTCATTCATATTTAATCTCCATATGCAATCCATTGGTGAGTTTTGATATTTTAAACTTCAAAACATCTCTTACATAATGTGTTTCTTTCCATAACCATTATTCAGACACTCACAGTGTATTCCATGAACAAATATAATAATTAATTATTCTTTCTACATCACTTTTCTCTTAACATCAATTTACCTTCAATCAAATGACAAGTTGATTTTTCAAAAGTTTATGTCTGACCAGGTCACACTTCCTGAATGAAATGTAGTGGTTCTATTTAATCTATAGGAACAAAAGTAAAGTTAGTTTTTTGGCATTTAATCTTCATCAGCTATATCCTCTTTGCATTTCCAGTCTTTCTCAATTTTTTTTCTCTCTGTACACTCTCTGATACAAATATTGTGGGATCTAAATTCTAGTGAATTTTCCTTATATATTGAACTTCCCTTTCAGTCTCTATGCTTTTCCTCATGTTATGCCTTGAATACTTTTCTTTGTCACTTTTCTCTTAGTTTTCCTAACAGTCTAAGTTAAAACTCAGCCTACTACAGGAGACCATTGCCAGGACTCACTGGTACTAATGTCTTCCATCCTTCAGAATCACTTCCATATATTATGTTTATATACTATATCTTGCTCATTTTTTGCATATTCTCTCCCCTGTCATAATGTAGGTTCATTGAGGACAGGATTTATGATTTTGCTTTTCTTTGTATATCCAGTGCTCGAAAGAGTGCCTAATATAGTAAGTACATAATAAATTATTGGTGACTTGATTTTAGTTAAATCCTGATTCTTCC
>NW_025346585.1:0-1107 GCF_016433145.1 Gracilinanus agilis | reverse complement strand
GATGATGATGATGATGATGATATAACCATACTCGTGGCCTCCATTAATATTTTATATTTACAGAAAAAATATTTTATATTTACAGGATTTACTTACATGTAAAAGAATTTAAGCTCCTTAAGAGCAAAAAACTGATTCATTTTTTATCTTTGTACCAGTAACTAGCACAATCCCTGACATATACCAGTTGCTTAATAAACACTTGTTAAATGATTCAGCAAATGAAATACTATATATGGAAGATATTTAAATTTTTTAAGTATTCAATGAAGCTTAAGTATTGTATTATTAATGCATTTCTATTTAACATATCCCTGGGAACAGAGAAAACCTATGGAGTATTTTTATATACATACAGACTATCAGTCCCCCTTTTCCAAAAATAATCCTGCCTATTTAGTTTCTTATTTACTCTCCTCTGAATTAATAATAATAATAGCTAACATTCATATAGCACTTACTATGTGCCAGGAACTATAGCAAGCATTTTATAATTATTAATTCATTTGATTCTCACAACAACCTTAGGAGGTGAGGTTATATTATTATACTGATGAAACTGAGGTAAACAGAGGCAAAGTGACTTTCCCAGGGTCACACAGCTAGTAAATATCTGAGGCTGCATTGGAACAAAGGTCACTGACAAGAAAAAGATCTCCATCTTCATACAAAATTTATAGTGTCACTTTTTGTGGCAGCAAAGATCTGTAAACAAAGTAAAATATCTTTTGGTTACAGAATGGCTCAACATATTGTGATACATGGATGTAAGGAAATATTCCTACTTTGTACAGGGAAGATGATGAACACAGAAAAGCATAGAAAGATATATGTGCATGAGAACAAAGTTAAGCATGCAGAGTCAAGAAAATAATATACACAATGACTACCACAATATTAATGGAAAGAAAACACAAAGAACAGTAAAAACTATTACAAAATTATGAATATCAATCAGCATCTAAAAAGAGATATAAGAAATTATTTCCCCCAATTCTCTTGAAAAATAGGGGATCCATGGGCTTAAAACATTGTATGTAGTATTCATTTTTGACTGGTTGGATTTACTGGGATATTTTTCTCTTCTTCCATTTCTTATATATATAT
>NW_025346584.1:63544-63874 GCF_016433145.1 Gracilinanus agilis | reverse complement strand
TAGACACAACTGAATGACAACAACATGCATACATATATATTTTAGATAAAGCTAAACAGCTATGTATATGTAATAAATATGTGTATATTTCATATATACTATATGGAAAGTGACAGGGAGTGGAGAGATGGAGAGAAAGAAAGATGGTGGAGACAGGAAAGGGAAGAAGAGAAGGAGAGAAAAGGGAGGAAAAGGGGAGGGGAGGAGAGAGTGGGGAGGGAGGGAAGAAGGGAGAGAGGGAAAGAAAGAGAATAAGAGAATAAGAGAAAGAGAATGAGAGAGAAAAAGAGAGAACGAGAGAGAGGAGAGAAAGAGAGAGAGAGAGAGAGA
>NW_025346584.1:45293-63348 GCF_016433145.1 Gracilinanus agilis | reverse complement strand
AGACAGGAAAGGGAAGAAGAGAAGGAGAGAAAAGGGAGGAAAAGGGGAGGGGAGGAGAGAGTGGGGAGGGAGGGAAGAAGGGAGAGAGGGAAAGAAAGAGAATAAGAGAATAAGAGAAAGAGAATGAGAGAGAAAAAGAGAGAACGAGAGAGAGGAGAGAAAGAGAGAGAGAGAGAGAGAGAGAGAGAGAGAGAGAGAGAGAGAGAGAGAGAGAGAGAGAGAGAGAGAGAGAATTGTTGGTTTTTTTCCCACAAACCTTTTAAAGTGCTATATAAACAAGAGTTATTAGCTATTTCCTCCCCTTGTTGTTCTCTATACCAATAAATTAACAGGTCCAATCCCAATTTCTCTCCCTTTTACCTTTCTGTAAGACCTTAGGAAATAAATTTAACTTCTCTGGTCCTCAGTTTCCTTTTCTGTAAAACAGGGGTGGGGGTGGGTTGGACTAGATAATCCCTAAAATTCTACCCAGCTTTGGTGCAAAAATTCTGCCTTGCATATTCTGCCTCTCCAACTAGGAACACAAGCTCCCTTCTAAGGTAATAAGTTACAAGAGTTGCTGGCCTGTTTTGGAAAAAGGAGTTTCCACACTGAGAGTTCCCTACATGGACTGAAATCATGGGCCCAGACTTCTACTCCCTTCTGCAATGTTGTCTCTGAGTTCCCTGAGAATAGAGACTGTGTTCCCCAGTGGGCAACACAACAGAGTGGTTTACCACTTTTTGACTGAGTAGAAAGGAAAACTTTTATTCCGATGGAGCCAGGCAGTGAGCAGTAACAGGAACAAGACCCTCCTCATACACTGAAATCTTGTAGTTCTCACTAGTTAGCACTAGTTAAACATAAACAGTAGTGTCAGTCAAGCATGGACTGCAAAATCTGTATTGTTGATCAGTTCTCATCAATCACCTGTCCTGGATCTGTAAAGTTCTCTACTAGGCATCAGCTTTGTGCCTAATCTGTTTTATTAATTACTTCTATTGGTCTTTATTTACTTTAGTTCAGCACTGGAAGACAATTAATTACCTATAGAGATCCTCCAATGTACCACGTATCCCCACCTCCAATATTCTCATTCCAGAAGGGCAGCGAGTCCTCTCCCACATTGACAAATGATGACAAGATGGACAATGGGGAACAAAAGACCTATGCACTGAGGTCTCTTGCATTCCAGAAGAATCTCCCAAACCTGCATGGGCTCCTTATTCCCTATGACTTACCTGTCAAACCCCTAAATACACCTCTACCTGAATTTGACCCATTTTCCAGGGTTTGGGAGACAGGTAAAGATTTCTCTGGGAAGGGAAATGATTACCCCCAGACCCTAATAAATATGCCAACCATGATCTACAGAGCATGGAAGCTGCTGCTCTACAATGGACACTGCCACTCCATAGGGGAGCTGCTACTCTGCACCTGAGCCTGCTACTCCACACCTGGAGAGCTGCTATTCTATCAGTTCCAGAAAGGCTACTCTACTAGTCCCTGGGCTAATCCATCAGTCCAAAGGCTATCTGATTAGCCCCTAGCTATTAGGCTATCATACCATCTTAAATCTCTTCTTCAAATAAAATTCTTTTTTTCTGGATGGAACAGAGTTCGAGTCTCCCATTCTTGGAGGGAGACCCTGCTACAAACTTGGGTGTGTTTCTCCCTCAACAGTTTCATCATAGACCAGAGCCCTTGACTTCTACCCGATAAAGCGCTTGGGAAAATCAGTGTGTGCTATTTGAATCCTGGAAAGAGCAGGCTTGCTCAATGCCACCAAGCCTGTGCTCAGAGAGGGGGTGTCATTTTTTATAAGGGAAGGAAATGGTAAGGAACAGATAAGCCTGCCTAGCTGGCTGCCAGCAGTGGTTGAGATAAATCCATTGCTCCATTGGGGCAAGTTCCCCTTTTGTTAGAGCTCTAGCATCCTTCCCAGCACCCTCAGGTCTCATGGTATTTGGGTATTTGTTCTTCCTGCCTCATATTGTCCTCTCCTTCCTTGAAACTCTGGTACTGAAGCAGAGAGGTGCCATAGAACATAGTAGTCAAGGCTTAAAGGGGCCCTAGAACATAAAGATTCTTACAACAGACACTATCGGAGCTGGGATGGGCCTGACAGTGTGCAATGTCAAAGCCAGGAGAAAGGAGCCTTAGACTATGGAGAAAGTCCAAGGTGGGTGAAATGGCAGAGCTGGGGGGGGGGCTTTCATTCCACATTCGCAGAATCCAAGAGCTGTAAAGTGCCTTGGAATATAGAAGGTTAGGTCACAGATTGTCCTAAAATCATAGGATAACAGCTCCAGAACTGAAAAACCCCTTAGAGGCTAATGAATCGACTTCCCTGCCCTCATTTTATGAGGGGGAAAACTGAGGGAAGCAGAGGTTAAGTAACTTGCTCAGGGTCACACAGCTAGGATGCGTTCAAGGCAGGATTTGAACCCAGATTTTCTCTTAATTCCAAGTCCACGATGCCATATTGCCTTTCAGAGAATTAAGAACAAAGAGCTAGCAAAGACTACAAAGTCCACCTAGATGAATCTTCTCTAGAGGAGAGGAGCTGGTCCTGAGGTAAATTCCTCATGTATCCACCTGTGTTCTGTTCTGTTCTGTTCTATTATACATTTTTGTGTCCTTGAGCTCTTTGAGAAAAGGCACTGGGCCTCCCTGACAGTGACTTTCTTCAATGTGACTGTGAGGGTTCAATTTCATTGACATTGATGCCATGCCTGCTGGGTACAAAGACCCATGCTTGGTATTGAGGACACAGAGGCAAAGGAATAACGGTGCCTGCCTTCGGAGAGCTTCTCAGTTTTTTCATCTGTAAGAGGAGGAGGTTGACAGATCTCTACCAGATGATAGATCTCAAAGGTCTTATCCAAGTCTAAAATTCGATGCCTCTGTATATTTCATTTGTGTACTCCTAGCACCAAGGACAGGTATCAATCAACTGATGGGCAAGCATTCATTAAGAGTGACTGTTTACCAGGCACTAGAGATATAAAGACAAAAAGGAGATGGTCTGCTTTCAGGAAGTTCACCTAATGAGAAGGGAGGGAGATCATGTGCATATACTGGTACAAAAAACACACCGACTAAGATAACTTGGGCAGCTAGGTGGCACAGGAGATAAAGGGTCAGGCTTAGAGTCATGAAGACCTGGATTAAAGTCTGTCCTTGATACTACTAACTGTGTGACCCTGGGAAAGTCACTTCCCCCCTATTTGCCTCACTTTCTCATCTGTCAAATGAGTTAGAGAAGGAAATGGCAAACCACTCCAGTATCCCTGCCAAGAAAACCCCAAATGCAGTCATGAAGAGTTGGATACAACCATAACAAGGTAACCTTAACAGGGAAGACTTGACATAAGAGTTTTTAACCTGGGGTCCCTGGGCTTTCTTAAAAATATATATATATATTTTGATGACTATATTCTAATACAATTGGTTTCCTTTGTAATCTTATGTAATTTTCTTCATACATAAGGAAAATTAATATTGAATTATTTATTAGTAATATTTCAATGTGAAATCATCCCCACCCTGCCAAGTCTTCCAAGGTCAGGCTAACACAGCCTGTTTCCAAGCCAAGGTCGTTCCCCCTGTGCCCAACCCCAACCTGTCAAACCAGTCTTTGATAAGAACTTAAAAGGATTAAAGGCAGAGCTGATCAATCACGTTAAACTTTGACCCACTTGAAAGTATGGTGGGCCAGCCACAGGACCCAGGGAAGGCCTCCTGGAGTCTTGGCCGAGTCCTGCAGGAATCTATGACAAATTGAATTGATTAAATTTGGAGGACAGAGAGAATATGAGTTTTCTTCCTTTGGACAAAAAAATACCTTGGCCTATATTTGCTCATGTGACATGTAGTTTCATAAATTTAACTGGAGACGTCCAAATTGCAGACCTGAGCTTTCTCTGGGTCCGTTAGCTGCACTCAGATCCCTGGTCACAGGCTGTTCTGCCAAATTCTCGCCCATCATGTTACCCATGTATGTCATCAGAGAATTGACCCCACAGAGGAATGTGGATAGTTTAGAGCGGCACACCTCTATTATTGGAGAAACCACCAATGAGCACTGGGGTCACTGAGGACAGATACTTTGGGAAGTAAGTGGGAGAGAGAGCGACTGCCCTCCAAAGAAGACACCTCTTCTGAAACCCCAAGGCTCCCCCATTTCCCCATGCAGATGCCCTTTCTCGGGCAGGGATCCCCTTCTCTGGAAAGGAAAGTGGCCCATCCTTTGGGTTTCAAAACTTTAGAGTTGAGTCCATTTTAATGTGGGTACTAAAACCAGTTCAACCTTTGACTTATTTGCAGGAATCTAGGAATTTGGAGAACAAAGGCTTGGAGAGGGAAGCCCACAGGCCACTAAGCACTTCTCTGACACCTCTTGAGGGTCAGTTTGACATGCCTGCAGAGCACAAGCTATTCTCACTGCCAGCAGTAGAAGAAGTTGCAGGCACACTATGAATGGAACTAGGCTTGAATGGGGGAGAACCCCAATTCAAACCCTGTCTCCCATGCTCTATGACCATAGGCAAGTCACCAAAGGTCTCTGGGCTCAGTTTATTTATCTGTAAAATGGATATATTAATGCTCATGAAAGTCAATGTGGCATAGTAGCTAGAAAACCAGTTCCAGAGTCAAGGAGACCTGAGGGAGAAATCCTGACTATGATGCATACAAGTTCTAGGACCCTAGGTAAGATTTCAGTGCTAGGCAACTCCCTACAGTTGCATACAAGGGGCTGATCTGTATTTGGTAAAAGGAGGTTCCTCATTTGGATGATTCTTGTATGAATACACTATAAGTCTAGATCCCATACCTATAATTACTTCCTACCTCACAGAATTATTGGAGAAAATAGACTTTGTAAATTTCAAACTGATCTAGAAAGAAGATGTTATGGCCAAACAAGAGATAGAGAACATTATGAGATATTAAATGGATAATTTTTATTACATTGAATTAAAAGGGTTTTGCACAAACAAATTCAATGCAACCAAGATTAGAAGGAAAGGAAAAAAACTGGGAAATTTGTTTTTACAGCAAGTATCTCTGATAAAGGCCTCATTTCTCAAAGATTTAGAGAACAAAGTCAAATTTATAAGAATAAAAGTCATTCCCCTAATTGCAAAATGATCAAAGGATATGAACAGTTTTTTTAGACAATGAAATCAAAGCTATATAGTTATGAAAAATGCTCCAAATCATTATTATTACTATTATTATTTTTTTAAAAACCCTTGCCTTCCATCTTAGAATCAATACTATATATTGGTTCCAAGGCAGAAGAGTGGTAAGGGCTAGGCAATGGGGGTTAAGTGACTTGCCCAGGGTCACACAGCTAAGAAGTGGAAATCATTATTGACTAGAGAAATGCAAATTAAAACAACTCTGAAGTACCACCTCACACCTAGCAGATTTGTTAATATTACAGAAAAGGAAGATGATAAATGCTGGAAAGGATTTGGGAAAATTGGGACACTAATGCACTGTTGGTGGAGTTGTGAACTGATCCAACTATCCTGGACAGCAATGCCCAAAAGGCTACAAAACTGTGTACACCCTTTAATCCAGTGGTACCATCATCGGGTCTGTATCCCATAGAGATTTTTTTTTTAAAAGGGAAAAGGACCAGACTTATTTGTACAAAAATATTTATAGCAGCTCTTTTTGGGTAGCAAAGAATTGGAAATTGAGGGAATGTCCATCAATTGAGGAATGGCTGAACAAGCTATGGTATATGATTATGATGACTATTGTTGTGCTATAAGAAATTATGAGCAGAGTAATTTCAGAAAAACCTGGAAAGACCTACGTGAACCAATGCAGAGTAAAGTGAGCATAACCAGGAAAACATTGTTCACAGCAATAGCAATAATGTAAGATGAACAAGTCAGTTATTCTTTGCAATACAATGATCCACGATAATCCCAAAGGGCTTAAGATGAAAAATGCCAGCTACCTCCAGAGAAAGAACTGATGGAGTCTGACTGCAGACTGAAGCATACCACTCTTCACTTTATTTTCTCCATGGTTTTTTTAATGTGTCTTCTTCCACAACTAATTTCCATGACAAATATGGAAATATGCTTTCTATGATAGTTCATGTATAACCAATAGCAAATTGTTTTCCATCTCATGGAGGGAGTAGGGAAGGGAAGAAGGGAGGGAGGGAGGGATATGTGGAACTCAAAATGTTATAAAACAAGTGTCAAAAATAGTAGTTAGGGGGACAGCTGGGTAGCTTAGTGGATTGAGAGCCAGACCTAGAGACGGGAGGTCCTAGGTTCAAACCCGGCCTCAGCCACTTCCCAGCTGTGTGACCCTGGGCAAGTCACTTGACCCCCATTGCCTACCCTGACTCCAAGACGGAAGGTAAGAGTTTAAAAAAAACTATTAAAAAAATAGTAGTTAACACACAGTAATATTGTGGAATGATCAATTGTAATAGACTTAGCTATCATCAGCAATACGATGATCCAAGGCAATTTTGAGGGATTTATGACCAAGAATGCTGTCCATCTCCAGGGAAAGAACTGTTGGAGGCAGAATGCAGATGAAAGCAATGTGATTTTTGTTTATTTGTTTATTTGGGTTTATGTTTTGGAGTTTTGGTTTTATAAGATTATTCTCAAAAACAAACAATATGGAAATATGTTTTGTGTGATAATTTATGTATAACTAAAATCAAATTGCCTGCCAGCACCAAAAGGGGGAAGGGAAAGGAGGGAGGGAGATAAGTTTGATCATATAACTTAGGAGAACTTGTGTGAAAATTTGTTATTATATGCAATTGGTAGGAAAAAATAAAAATATTTTTAAATAGTTGTTACATGTAGATGGGAAAAAAGAAAATATTATTGAAGAAAAAACCAAGTGAATTACAGTCATTCTTCCCACCACATAATGCTGCCTCTCAAAGGTGGAGGGGGACAACAGAGGGGCTGGCTTCAAATCCTGCCTCACCCTGTTACTAGCTATGTGACTTTGGGCAAGTTACTTCTCTCCAGGTCTTGGATTTCTAATCAATAAAATGGAGATGATAATATCTATACTCCCTGGGTGGCATCATGGATAGGGAGCTGACTTTAGAGCCAGGAAGACCCATATTCATATTCTCTTGGGAAACATATTGTCCCTGACCCTCTCTGAACCACTGAACATGGGCAGTTCTCTAATGTGATAAATTAAGATGCTTTTGCTAGGAGGAATTTTCTCCCTTGGGAGCTCCTTATATTAATGACGTCACAGGTCCAGGCTGTATCTTCTCTCCTACAAACTACTTCATCAGACTGTCCTGGGAATCAAATGATTGAATGTATCTAGGCAATCTGCCTGAGGTTAGAGGGAGCTTCTCCACTGAGACTCCTCAAACTGAGACTCTCTAACAGTCACAGGTCTGTTCCTCTCCTCTCTCCCCCTGCGATGTCACTTCCCATCCCCTAAAAGTAATTTGTGGATTATAAAGTACACCACCAATTCCAGGCTTTCGTTAATCCCAATTAGGCTACATTAAAAGATGCCAAGGGTCCAGGACTAGACAGCCTCCTAGATAGCTAAAGAAGACCAAGACACAGAAAAGGTTAAGAGACTCCAGACTAGATAATTTCCAATGGTCCCTTCTTGAACATTAAATCTAAGATAAGCTGCACTGTATTTAGTAGTGTGTGAAGGGCCTCCATCCTTCATATCTGGAAGACTCTTCCTCCTCATTTCTACTTCTCTAGTTTCCTTCAAGCCCCAGCTTCTATAAGAAGCCTTCTTGATCCTCTTAATTAATTAATTGGTTAATTAATTAATGCCTTCCTTCTGTTGCTTAGCTCTCATTTATCCTATCTATAGCTACATAGTTATTTTCAAGTTGTCTCTCCCATTACCCTATGAGCTCCTTGAGACAGGGACTGTTTTGTTTTGTTTTGTTTTTTGCCTTTCTTTGTATGCCCAGTGCTTGACAGTGTTTGGTGCATAGTAGATATTTTATAAATGTTTACTGACTGACTGACTGATATCATCTAGAATACTCTCCCTCATGAACTCTGACTCTTTGTATCATCACTTTCCCTCAGAACTCTACTTAAATGTTAACTTGGCCAAGAGTTCTTTACTGATCTCCTCTCCCATTAGCTACTAGTGCCTCTCCCCCAAAATGGTCTTATACTTACAGATAGAGTGCTAGACATGGAGTCAGGAATTCTCAGCTTCCTGAATTCAAGTCCATCCTCAGACACTTATTAGCTATGTGACCTTAGGCAAGTCATTTAACCCTGTTTGCCTTAGTTCCCTCATCTGTAAAATGAGCTGGAGAAGAAAATGGCAAACCACTTCAGTATCTTTGCCAAGAAAACCTCAAATAGGGTCATGAAGGATTAGACATGATTGAAAAAATGACTCAACAACTACATATTTATATGCATAGCCAGAATGTAAGCACTTTGAGGGCAGGAACTGTTTTATTTTTGTCTTTACATCCCTAGCACCTTGGACAGTGCCACAAGCACAGAAGACACTTAAAGTTGATTAACTGATTAAGAACTGAAGGCATACCTTTGATTGGGGAAAGTATGAACAAATTGTGGCATCTGTTGTGCTAAAAGGAATACTATTGTGCTAAAAGGAATAATGAACTGGAGGAATTCCATGTGACCTGGAGAGACCTCCAGGAATTAATGAAGAGTGAAAGGAGCAGAATCAGGAGAACATTGTACACAGAGACCAATACACTGTGGTACAATCCAATGTTATGGACTTCTCTACTAGCAGCAATGCAATGATCTAGAACAATTCTGAGGGAATTATGAAAAAAGGAAAGCTATCCACATCCAAAGGAAGAATTGTGGGAGCAGAAACACAGAAGAAAAGCAGCTACTTGATCATATGGATCGATGTGGATGTGATTGGGGATGCAGACTCTAAATGATCACTCTAGTCTAACTATCAAAAATATGGAATTAGGTCTTGATCAATGACAAATGTAAAACCCAGTGGAATTGCTCATTGGCTACGGGAGGAGGGTGAGAGGAGGGGAGGGAAAGAACATGAATCATGTAACCATGGAAAAATATTCTAAATTAATTAATTAAATAAAACAACAACAACAAAAAAAAGAACAGAAGGCATGTGGCAGCTAGATTGCTCAGTGGATTGAAAGTCAGGCCTAGAGATGGGAGGTTCTGGGCTCAAATTTGACCCCAGACAAGGTCCAGCTTCGTGACCTTGGGCAAGGCACTTAATTCCCATTGCCTAGCCCTTACTGCTCTTCTGCCTTGGAACCAATACACAGTATGGATTCTAAGATGTATGATATGGGTTAAAAAAAAAAAAGGAACAGAAGGCACAGGAGAGTTATGGTTGTCCTCTTTAGGTGTCTGAAGGGCCCTTGCAATGAAGAGAAATTAAATTTGTTCTCCTTGGCCTCAACAGACAAAATAAGGAATAACAATAACAATCGGAGCTAGAATTGATATAGTACCTACTATGTGCCAGGGACCATGCTAAGTGATTACTTCATTTGATCCTCATAATAACTTTGAGAGGTAGGTGCTATTACTGTCCTCATTTTATAGATGGGAAACTGAGGCATATAGAAGTTAAGTAACTTGTCCAGGTTATACTGCTAGGAAATGTCTGAAGCTGTATTTGGACTCAGGTCTCCATGGCTCCACGTCTAGAGTTCTAGCCAGTACCTAGGCATCAAAAACTGAAAAGTATCACAGATTTAAAACTAGGAGTGATGTTGGAGGTTATCTAAGAACAATGGGTAGAAGTTAAAAAATGCTACAGATTACACTTGATGTCCAGTGATTGAGCTGTCTACATGCTGAAGTCATCAAGCAGAGATCACTTGCCTGGGATGTCATAGAGCGGATTCCCTCCTAAACAGGTGGGGTTTGAGCTACATGGCCTTCCTTCCAGGTCTGAATTTTGGGATTTGGATTCTAGTTTAGAGTGTTTTGTTTTGTTTTTTTGGTCACAGCTAAATAAGCTGGACCTCCCAGAGCAGTGAGATCACCAGTTCACTCAACAAGGATTTGGTGAATGGATTGTATTCCTGGTCTAACACTTGGTGGTGTACAAGGCTGATTGACCCAAGGGCTGAGTGGAAAGAATACCAACTTTAAGAGTCTGGAGAGTAGGATTTGAATCCTGCCTCAGACACTTATTAGCTGAATCACTTCACTACTTCTCCTAGGCTCAGTTTCCCCATTTGAAAAATGAGGAATCATCCACATCATCACCATTATTGCACCACCTACCTCAGATGAGAGGGCTTTGCCAATCTTAAAATCCTATGTAAATAACACCAGTAATAATTACTAACATCTCATCATCATCAGACACGGCTGAATAACAACCACCACATTATTATCTCTTTGATGGAGTTCAGATGGAAGTAACTTTTATTTATCACAATTATCTTAATATGTTATGAAATATAATGTAATAACAATATCAATAACAATTATGGCTATCATGTATATAGTGCTGACTATGTACCAGGGGTTCTGCTAAGTACCTTATAATAATTATTGCTTTGTAATACCCATTGTGGCTGGTGAACCCAGAGTCAAGAATAGTTGAGTTCAAATTTGCCTTCAGATACTTACAGTGTGACCCTGGACAAATCACCTTAGCCTTTGTCTTAAGATTTCTCCAATGCAAAAATAGAGATAACAATAGCATCTACATCCCATGGTTGTTGTAAGGATCAGAGAAAATATTTGTAGAGAGCTCCTGGCACACAGTAAACTGAATATAAATGCTTGTTTCCTTTCATCCTGCATTGTATATTTTATAGCATATATAATACATTATATTATGTATTATTTGATTATATTAAAATGTTAATAATAGTAATGAAATTAATAAGATCTGGGTGTAAATCCAACTTCTAACACTTACTGGCTTTATTGCTATTGTTCAGTTGACTCTTTGGGACCCCATTTGGAACTTTCTTCCTTCCTTCTTTCCTTCCTTCCTTCCTTCTTGCCTTCCTTCCCTCCTTCCTTCTTTCCTTTCCTCCTTCTTTTTTTAAAAATTAAAACCCTTACCTACCTTTCATTTTAGAATCAATACTTTGATTGCCTGTCCTTTGAACCAGCCATACCACTGCTGGGTTTGTATCCCAAAGAGATCACAAGGAAAAATACTTGTACAAAAATATTTATAGCTGCGCTCTTTGTGGTGGCAAAAAATTGGAAAATGAGGGGACGCCCTTTGATTGGGGAATGGCTGAACAAATTGTGGTATCTGTTGGTGATGGAATACTATTGTACTAAAAGGAATAACAAACCAGAGGAATTCCATGTAAACTGGAACGACCTCCAGGAATTGATGCAGAGCCAAAGGAGCTCTTTGTACACAGGAGAACATTGTACACAGAGACTAATACACTGTGGCACAATCCAATGTTATGGACTTCTCTACTAACAGCAATGCAATGATCTAGGACAATTCTGAGGGACTGATGAGAAAGAAAACTGGCCACATTCAGAGAAAGAACTGTGGGAGCAGAAACACAGATCACATGGGTCAATGGGGATATTATTGGGGATGCAGACTCTAGATGATCACCCTAGTGCAACTATCAATAATATGGAAATAGGTCTTGATCAATGACACATGTAAAACCCAGTGGAATTGCCTGTTGGCTATGGGAGGGGGTGATAGGAGGGAAGGGAAAGAACATGAATCATGTAACCATGGAAGAATATTCTAAAAAAAAATCAATACTTTGATTCAATATATTAGAATCAATACTTAGAATCAATATATTGATACCAAGGCAGAAGACCAGTAAGGGCTAGGCAATGGGTATTAAGTGACTTGCCCAGGGTCACACAACCAGGAAGGGTCTGAGGCCACATTTGAACCCAAGGCCTCCCATATCTGGGTCTAGATCTCTATCCACTGAGCCACCTAGCTGCCCTAATCCCCATCCTCCTCCCCTCCCCCCAATTTGGGGTTTTCTTGGCAGAAATACTGGAGTAGTTTGCTATTTCTTTCTCCAGTTCATTTTACAGATGAGAAAATTGAGGCAAATAGGGTGAAATGACTTGCCCAGGGTCATACAGCCAATATATATCTGAGGTCATATTTGAATTCAGCCTGGATCTCTATCCACTGTGCCAACTTGCTGTCCCTAGCTTTATTACTATAAACAAAATGCCTGACTTCTCTGAGGCTATTTCCTCATCTGTGAGAATGGGAATAGAAACAATAGTCTTACCAATGATTTATCATCCAGCAGAACCAGACTATTCACATCCCCCAAGGACAGCTTGTTCTCTCCAACATCTTTAATCACACCACTCCCCAAACCTGGAATGTCCCCACTCTGGAGTCCCCATCCTCACCTCTTGGACATCCTAACCCATCCTTCAAGGCTTCATTCCAGTACCACCTCCTCCTTCTTTTGCCTATCGACCCAGATTAAGTAATCAGTTTCTTATGTAATCACATTTGGCCAAGTGGTCTGTCACTTATTAGCTGTATGACCCTGAGCAAGACGATTTAAGAGGTCTGAGCCTCACTTTCCTCATGGGTAGGAAGAGGCTGTTATAGCAGAAGACCCTCTAAGGTCCCTTCCAGTTCCAGTCTCTGACTTCTCAAAGCTATCTTATTCCATATTATTTCCACCATATTCTACTTTAGCTCTTCATTATCTCAAGTCAACAAGCATTTAAAAAAATTTTTATTTTGAATATTTTCCCCTAGTTACATATTTATGTTCTTTCTCTCTCCCCCAAACCCCCCTGACCCCCTTAGCCGACGCACATTTCCACTGGGTTTTACATGTATCACTGATCAAGACCTAATTCCACATTATTGATAGTTGGACTAGAGTTATCGTTTAGCATCTACATCCCCAATAATATCCCCATCAGCCCATGTGATCAAGCAGTTGTTTTTCTTCTGTTCAACAAGCATTTATTAAACACTGGCTTATGTGCCAAGCACTATGCTACGTGCTAGGGATTCAAGGAAAGGCAAAAAACAGTTCCTGCCCTCAAGGAGCTCACAGTCTAACAGGGGAGACAACTATGTACAGATAGGATATAAAGCATAAATAATTTGGGTATCTCAATAGAAAGAGCATCAGACCTGAAGTCAGGGAGATCTGAGTTCACATCTGACCCAGGACACTTACTAGCTGTATGATTGAATAAATCATTTAACATCTATTTGCCTTAAACTCCTCATCTGCAAAATGGGGATAATAATAGCAACTACCATCCAGGATTGTTATGAGGATCGAATGAGACAATAAGTATAACGTTTAGGTATTTCTTCCATGTCACAGGGGTTAGGGGCACGATGCTCTTGTGATCTGGAAAATCCATGTACAATTTTTTGGCTTTTGCATTCTTTTTGCACTTTCATTTTTTAATGATATTAAGTTTAGAAAAGAAATTGTATATATTTGGGATATTAAAAGATAAAATATGGGGGGACGAGGGGGAGGTAGCTCAGTGGATTGGTAACCAGTCCTAGAGATGGGAGGTCTTAGGTTCAAATCTGGCCTCAGACACTTCCTAACTGGATGACCCTGGACAAGTCACTTAACCCCCATTGCCTAGTCCTTACTGCTCTTCTCCCTTGGAACCAATCTACAGTATTGATTCTAAGACAGAAGGTAAGGGTTAAAAAAAATAAAATATGTTGATATTAAACAATATTATACATATATTTTCCACATATCTGAGTTTCTAAACTTTTTCTGTCATCTGTGGGCCTTTGCATGTTGTTTGTGGCTTTCTCAACACCCCCCTCCCCAAATTCCCATTTAATTTCTTATGCCAACCCATGGTCTACTGAAACCTTGAAGGAGAAGGAATATTTATACTTAGCTCAGTGCCTGAAAAATAGGCAGGGTTATATATTGTTGTTGATGAGCAACTGGGTGGCAGTAGATAGACTGCCTGGCCTGAAGTCAGGAAGACTCAAATCTGAGAGTTCAAAGCTGGCCTCAGACATTTACTAGCTGGGTGACCTTGGGCAAGTCACCTAACTCTGCTGGCCTCAGTTTTCTCCTCTATAAAATGAGCTAGAGAAAGAAAAGGCAAACATTTCCAGGATTTCTGCCAAGCCAACCCCAAATGAGGTCACAAAGAATCAGATAGGACTGAAAAATGGCCCTCTAAATGTTATCTATTGTTATTATAATAATCTCAGAGGGAAGGCAATAAGGGGCACCAGGAAATGCTTCTTGCCTTTAGCTGGGACCTGAAGGTCCAGAAGGCCAGGAGGTGGTCACAAGGAGGGGGAGGACCAATGAAAATGGCCAGATTTGGGGGTTCAGTGTCTGCATAAATGGCTCTTGTGCTGGTACAGAGACTAGGTATCACTTATCTTTGTATTTCTTGCTGGATTCAGTTGGTACTGACTCTGCTGGCTGAGTAAGAGGACAAACGAATGAATTTGAACTGATAACTCAGGGGCCTCCTGACCAGTTCTTTATAATAATGCTAGGAAAACAAGGTACATAACTCTGAAAATGAGATAGAGAAGGATATGGAGTAGCCACAGGAGATTCGTCATAAGGCTTCCAGTCCTGGAAAAGCTTCCCGATGAGGGGCATCGGCCAGCATTTTGCTGATAGTGACATCAGACCATCGCCAGGTGTTCCCAGTTCAATAAACTTTGACTATCAAATATCCTTACTTCTAAAAGTCTATGTACCAAAAAAGGAAATCATTCAAGTCTTCTTTTCCCTTTCCTCCCCCATAATCCTCTTTTCCTTCCTGATTTTTGTTTCTCCTGGCCCTCACGCCTTCTTTTCTCTTAGCTCTCTGGGTTTCCCCTCCAAGTCACTGAGAATCAATCTACTGACACAGCAGAGGACTCAGCAAAGAGTGGTTTTTCATAATCATAGGGGAAGAAGCTTGATAAAACAGATTGTCAGAGCTCGGAGAGACCCCCCAGACAGAGAATGTCAGAGCTGGGAGAGACCTTAGAACAGAGAATGTCAGAGCTGGGAGGGACCTTAGAACAGAGAATGTCAGAGCTGGGAGAGACCTTAGAACAGAGAATGTCAGAGCTGGAAGGGACTGAGGGAGTGTTGTGATTTTCCCAGAAGTGCTGGGTCAATATTGTCTGGTAAAGTCACATTCTCACATCATCTCCTTTGTGACCAACAACACATATCTTTGAGACAGATCACAGCAATGGAACAAATAGTCTTTCCTTTGAGCAAAACCAATTGGAGCATTGAGCTCTTTTCCAGACCACAAGATAGAGCTGGGGTTAGGAAACCCAGGCCTGGGCACATAGTGGTATGAATGTAGAGGTGGGAAAGAATGCTGTGGGTTGCCAGGCATATGCCATTGAGCCCAAGGGAAAGGGCTGAGAAGAAGGCAAACCTCTCCTGGGATGCAGAACCAAGGTGCTCAAACAAGCCTGGACAAGCTCACATCACTGCTAACACCCCCATCTCCAAGAGAAATTACTTAAAGCTCAGATGGGACTCCCATGTTTTTCCCAGTCCAGCAACCTCTGGTTGGACTCCAAGATAGTTTGATTGGGCAAGACAATGTCAATAGCACTGGATGACGTACTAGTTGACCTGGGTTTGAGATGACATTTGCTGAGCGATCATGGAGCAATTACTTTATCTCTCTCTAAGCCTCAATTTTCCTATCTGTAAAATGGATTGAACCAAATGGTTTCTAGATTCCTTTCAGCCACAAATCTATGATCCCATCAATTCCCTTCCAATGGGTTGCTTTACATTTGGGTAAATGGGCAGCTCAGTGGCTCAGTGGAGAGAGAATCAGACCTGGAGATGGGAGGTTCTGGGTTCAAATCTGGTCTCAAAAACATCCTATTATAAATAAAATAGAAATTAGTTTTGAGTGATAATATATGTATAACCCAGTGAAATTGCTTGTCAACTTCAGGAGAAAGGAGAGAAGAGGGGAGGAAGACAATTAAAATTAAAATTAAAAAATGGAAAAAAATTTTAATTAAATTAAATTTTAAAAAAAACTTCCTATTTGTGTGACCCTGGGTAAATCATTTAACCTCAACCACCTAGCCCTTCGTGCTCTTCTGCCTTGGAATGGATACTTGGTTCAATTCTAAGACAAAAGGTAAAGGGTTTTTTTTTTTTTGTTGTTGTTGTTGTTTTTAATGGGTAGTTTTCCATAAACAAAGGTAGTCCCATTATAGTTTTAGAACTGGAAAAGCTTCCTGGAGGTCACCTAGTTCAGTCCCCTCATTTGTTTTTTAAACCTTTACCTTACATCTTAGAATCAATACTGTGTATTGGCTCCAAGGCAGAAGAGTGGTAAGGGTGGGCAATGGGGGTCAAGTGACTTGTCCAGGGTCACACAGTTGGGAAGTGTCTGAGGCCAGATTTGAACCCAGGACCTCCCGTCTCTAGGCCTGGCTCTCAATCCATTGAGTCACCCAGCTGCCCCCAATCCCCTCATTTTACAGATGAAGACATTGTGGGTAGCTGAGTTGTTCTAGGTCACACAGGTGACAGTGGCAGAGGTGAGATTTGAACTCAGGTCCTCTGAACCCAAAGTCATCACTCTTTTCACTGCACCACATGGCAAAGGAAGAAAGTGGAAAATATAAAAATCTGGAGCTAGAGGACTTGGATGGAATCTGGACCACGCTGGAAAAGAAGGGCTTTGAAGCAGACAGTACCTAGCTAGCTCTTCCAACTTGAAATCCTCTGCCATGACTCTGGGAACATAAACGGTCATAATCGTGACAAATGCCTGGGTTCCTCCCATTTCTTAAATCCCGTGGTTTTAGGGCCTTGGGGGCCTGCCATGCCCGGTCCAAGGGCTCCCTTTGGGACGGGCAGCTCACATCTGCAGCTTCCCACTTACATATGGGAGGGTGGAGGGCTAGGAGGAGCCGGGGGAGGAGAGGATCCGAGCTCGAGCTCTGGGCCTGATGTGGCAATAACAAAAACACAGCAGCGGTCCCTTAAAGGTCACCTCATCCCCATCCCAGCCAAACCCCGGCTCTGGCTTGGCCGGCCCCTCCTGGGAGAAGTCTGGGAACTCCTAGCTCCCGGGATCCTGGCCAAAGCCTCTTAAAGCTGCAGCCCCCTGCCTGTGGCTTACAAGCCGGCTCAGCCGGAGCCCCCTCTGCCCCCCTCACTCCCCCCCCCCCACCAAAGAAACCCTCCAGACATGAATACGATCAAAAGATTTAAAGCTGGAAGGAAACCTGGAAATGATCGATTTCAAACTGAGAAAGCATGTTCCGAGAAGGGAGCGCTTTTCTGCTGTCACAAACATGGTGAGAGAGGCGATGTTCTGCCTCCAGATCCAGGGCTCTTTCCACTAATTCCTGATGCAAGAATCAGAGAGAAACCTCTGAGAAGTCTAGCCAGGGGTGCCCTCTGACCGCCCGGGGACAGGATCTTGAGGTGGTTCCCTCATCTGTTTTTTTCTACCCAAACCCACAGCCCTCCTGGCTCACAGCCACCCTTGGGGCAAGACTGAACTCATGGAGCTGTGAGAGCTGACATACAAATATTTAAGGACTACATACATGTGTTTTTTGAATTTTTATTTATTTTAAAAATCAATTAATGGGGCAGCTGGGTAGCTCAGTGGATTGAGAGCCAGACCTAGAGACGGGAGGTCCTAGGTTCAAATCCGGCCTCAGACACTTCCCAGCTGTGTGACCCTGGGCAAGTCACTTGACCCCCATTGCCTACCCTTACCACTCTTCCACCTATAAGTCAATACACAGAAGTTAAGGGTTTAAAATAAAAAAAAAATCAATTAATCATCAAAATTAATCATTTATCATAGTAATGTTACATAATATAATATATTGATATTATACATTATTATATATCATATAATTATGTCAATACAATCAACATTATATTAATATATTATAATAAAATAATAATAATAAATTATATAATAAATTATTGGAAATAATTTAAAATAATGATTAAACTTAACTCATTAATTAATTAATATGGAATATTTTCCCATGGTTACATGATTCATGTTCTTTCCCTCCCCTCTCCTGGAGCTGATGAGCAATTCCACTGGGTTATACATGTATCTAAATATGTTGG
>NW_025346584.1:12227-25661 GCF_016433145.1 Gracilinanus agilis | reverse complement strand
AGGGAGGAAGGGAGGGAAAGAGGGAGGGAGGGAGAGAGGGAGGAAGGAAGGAAGCAAAACAAAACAAAACAAAACAAAACAAAACAAAACCAAGGCAGGCGAAGTGATTTTTTAAGTCACACAGGAAATTAACGACAAAGAAAGGCTTTGAGCCCCCAAGTGCTCCGACTCCAAAATCATTTGTTTTTTACTAAGTAGTGTGCATCTGCCTTTTCACACATACAACTTTCACCAAGGGCCATAGCTCCTAGAATGAAGAAAGATGGAGAGAACAGACATAGGCTTCACTCTACATAAGGAAAGCAAAGGGAGGATTCTTTCCCACCTAAATCCTTTCGCTTTGAAGATTCTGGTGGGGGGAAGCTATGCCCCTTCATCAGGCATCAATATGGTGAGTTATCTCATCATGGCTGACATGCCATGGTGGAGACTAGCTATGCCCTTTTTTTTTTGGTTTTTAATTTCTTTATTTTTAAAAAATGTATTTGCTTATTTCAGTTACATGTAGGAATATTTTTTGTCAATTGTTTTCTAACATTTTAGGACTCAGATTTTCTCTCTCCTTCTCTTCTCTCCCCTACCCCAGGTGGTAAATAGCCTGATATGCTCTAACATGGCACACAGTTCCATGAGTTTAAAAATCTGGGGATCTGACCAAAAGTAACTTCCAGAGAGAGACCAATGGGCCTGCTGGGAATCTGCTGAGATGAAGGCAGCCTGAGTTATGAGTCATTAGAATAGCGGCAGAAAGCAAAAAGGCCAATTAAAACTCTGACGACAGTTTCAGCAACACCCTGATCCCTCTATGACCCAGAGAAAAGCAGGCTTCCCAGTCAGCAGTAACTTCATGGGTCAAAACAGTGGGAAACTCATAGAAAAGGCAAGGCTGGAAACCCGTGCAGGTAGTGCCCTTGATTTGTATCTGCAGGCCCCCGCCAAGGCACAGATCAGGTTCTGCCCCCAAATCAAAAAATGTCAGGATCTAAAAGGCTTATTGAAAATGTAGCTCCCTGATGCCATACTCAGTAAAAGGAGAGCTACTGAGGAAAGTCCCTCAGAGGAGGGACAGAACCGTGTTCTTCTCACCCTCACAATTAGATGCTAACAACTGTGCTTATTCTCCATCTGTCATGTCTCATAGCTAAGGTTAAGAAAGCTCAGTCGTTGCTGGGAGAACCAAGCCACTCAGGGGTGCCAATTTAACATCATGAAATCAAAGACGAATGACCTACCTTCTATTTGGTACAATCAGCCAGGAACCAGAGGGGAGATCCTATTCCTCCTCCTCCTCCTCTTCCTCCTCCAGCACACTCATACACAGATCAATTGATCAACTTTTATTAAGCACCTACTATATGCACTCTGCTAAGTGCTGGGAATTGCTGCTGTCCCCTCGTCATTCAGTCACATCCAACTCTTCATGACCCCATTTGGGGATTTTCTTTTTATTTATTAATTTTTTCCCATTTGAGGATTTTCTGACAGAGATTCTAGAGTGGTTTGCCATTTCCTTCTCCAGGTCATTTTACAGATGAGGAAACTGAGGCAAACAGGATTAAGTGGCCTTAAATGGTCACACAGCTAGTATCTGAGGCCAGATTTGAACTCAGGAAGATGAATCTTCCTGATGCCAGCCAGAGCTCTAACTACTATACCACCTAGCTGCCCCAAGAAATGGGAGTTCAAAGAGGCAAATAATAGTCCTTGCCCTTGAGAAGCTTACAACAATTGGGGTAGACAACATGCAAACAAATACATACCAAACAAGGCATATAAGGGATAAAGAGGAAATAACAAATAGAGGAAGGCTTTAGAATTAAGAGTTAAAGGCATGATGTTGATCTAAACCTAATCTCTCCCATATTGTTTTCCAAATTTCCCAGCAGTTTTTGTCAAATAGTGGATTCATGTCCCAGAAGTTGGGCTCTTTGGGTTTATCATACACTGTCTTGCTGATGTCATTAACCCCAAGTCTATTCCACTGATCCTCCCTTCTATCTCTTAGCCAGTACCATATTGTTTTGATGACTGCTGCTTTATAGTATAGTTTAATATCTGGTACTGCTAGGCCCCCTTCCTTCACATTTTTCTTCATTATTTCCCTTGATATTCTTGATCTTTTGTTATTCCAAATGAAATTTGTTATAGTTTTTCCTAATTCAGTAAAGAAGTTTTTTGGTAATTTGATAGGTATGGCGCTAAATAGGTATATTAATTTGGGTAGGATGGTCATTTTTATTATGTTAGTTCATCCTACCCATGAGCAATTAATGGCTTTCCAATTGTTGAGATCCAGTTTTATTTGTTTGGAAAGTGTTTTGTAGTTGTTCTCGTATAATTGCTGTGTTTGTTTTCATAGATAGATTCCCAAGTATTTTATATTGTCTAGGGTGATTTTAAATGGTGTTTCTCCTTCTACTTCTTGCTGCTCTAGTGTGTTGGAAATGTATAGAAATGCTGATGATTTATGTGCATTTATTTTGTATCCTGCAACTTTGCTAAAGTTGTTGATTATTTCTACAAGCTTCTTAGTTGATTCTCTAGGATTTTTTAAATAGACCATCATATCATCTGCAAAGAATGATAGCTTAGTCTCCTCATTGCCTATTTTGATACCTTAAATTTCTTTTTCTTCTCTAATTGCTACTGCTAATGTTTCTAGTACTATGTTGAATAATAGAGGTGATAATGGGCATTCTTGTTTCACTCCTGATCTTATTGGGAAGGCTTCTAATGTATCCTCATTACATATAATGCTTGTTGATGGTTTTAGGTATATACTGTTTATTATTTTTAGGAAGGGTCCTTCTATTCCTATACTTTTCAGTGTTTTCAATAGGAATGGATGCTGTATTTTGTCAAAGGCTTTTTCAGCATCTATTGAGATAATCATGTGATTTTTTGTTTGTTAGACTGTTGATATGGTCAATTATGTGGATGGCTGAACAAATTGTGGTTTATGCTGGTGATGGAATACTATTGTGCTAAAAGGAATAATAAACTGGAGAAGTTCCAGGCGAACTGGAGAGACCTCCGGGAACTGATGCAGAGCGAAAGGAGCAGAGCCAGAAGAACTTTGTACACAGAGACTGATATAATGTAATGGGCTTCTGTACCAGCAGCAATGCAATGACACAGGACAGCTCTGAGGGATTTATGGTAAAGATGCTACCCACATTCAGAGGAAGAACTGCAGGAGAGGAAACATATAAGAAAAACATCTGCTTGAATGCATGGGTTGGGGTGGACATGATTGAGGGTGTAGACTTGAGACTACCACACCAATGCAACTACCAACAATTTGGAAATAGGTCTTGATCAATGACACATAATAAAACCAGTGGAAATGTGCGTCGGCCATGGGTGGGGGGAGNGTATGAGTTGAGGTGGACATGATTGGGGATGTAGACTCAAAACTACCACACCAATGCAACTATCAACAATTTGGAAATAGGTCTTGATCAATGACACATGTTAAAACCAGTGGAAATGTGCATCGGCCATGGGTGAGGGGAGTGCGGCAGGGTGAAGGGGAAAGTAGGAGCATGAATCATGTAACCATGTTAAAAATGAATATTAATAAATGATTAAAAATTTAAAAAAAGCAGGCCAGCAGAAATAATGTTGCCTTTACTTATAACCAAATAAAATGTTGACAATAAAAAAAGAGTTAAAGGCATGGGGCAGCTGGGTGGCTCAGTGGATTGAGAGCCAGGCCTAGAGATGGGAGGTACTGGCTCCAGACATTTCCTAGCTGTGTGATCCTGGGCAAGTCATTTACAACTCATTGCCTAGCCCTTACCTCTCTTCTACCTTGGAACCAATATACAGTATTGATTCTAATATGGAAGGTAAGCATTGTTTTTTTTATTTAAGAGTTAAGGGCGCCTTTGATCAAACTCTGGAATGGAAGAAGAAAGTCCCCTGAACTGAGGGTTCTATAAGGGTGGTCATGGAGATCACTACTGGCCCTCTGAATGGTCCTGTGCCCCAGGATGAAAGGTGGGTTCCGATTGGACTTAGCAGCTCTACCTGGCTGGAATCCCAGGAAATGAATTCCCCAAGCACTAGGAGGAAGGGTGGACAGATGAGAAGTCTTGGAAACTCATCAAAGGAGAGCTGATATTTGATTTCTACCTTCTCCATTTTGCTTTTTTACTTCTACACTTCCCTCTAGTTTCTTAATTCACTCATTCATTTAATAACCAATAATGATCATAGATAACACTATATAATGATTAATGCAAGGCACTGTACTAAGCACTTTACAGTTATTCTCATTTGATCCTCACAATAATCCTGGGAGGTAGGTGTTATTATCATCCCCATTTTACAGACGAGGAAACTGAGGCAAACAGGTGTTAAGTGACTTGCCTAGGGTCACAGAGCTAATAAAGGTCTGAGGTCAGATTTGTACTCAAGAAGATGAATCTTCAGGCTTTCCAGCAGGACTCCTAGATAGGAGTTACCAACAAAGCTACCCTCCAGGCAGAAACAGTAACCATTTCCAGGCTTTAGGGTGTCAACATGGGAGGGGTTGCTTTTTTCTCCTACAGTGGATCTCTAGGCTGCCAACCTGACACCTTGGGGTCCCCTGCCATTCGTTGCAGAGCCCCAAGTTACCACGCCATCACCTGCCACTACAAGGACCTCCAGGCTCCTTAGCATCCCTCTCTTTGCATCACCATTACATCTCATCTCTCCCTTTTCATCTCCTCCTGGGAGTTCGGTGTGGAGGGTCCCAGCAGTTAATCAGCTGGTGGCTATGCTAGATTCTCTGTAGAACAGACTGCTCCTAATCTGTTGTTACTGAGTTGTATTCATTTTGTCTGACTCCATGACCCCATTTGGGATTTTCTTGGCAAGCCAGCACCTTCTCTGTCGCTGAGCACCTAGGGTCGCCCGGTTTGTATGGGTCCTGAGTGGGGCTTGTCTTGTTGCCTCTACAATCTGCTTTGCAAATTGCTTATGGAAGAGATGAAAATGACCGTATTTTCTTATATTAGGAGGAAGTAAAGAACCACAAAGGCATCAAAACACAATCTGTAATTTGGGGAAGTGTAAGATGTTGGAAGGAAGAAAGAAGACAGTGTAATATGATGGGAAACAGAATTGGGGGTTGACCTCGGGTAAGTGGTTTCACCATTCTGAAGCTGCTTCCTCATCCACTAAATGAAGGGGCAGAATGAAGTGGAAATTTCAAAAAGTTAAAGATGGAGCTCAGAAATAAACCCTTGTTTTTGGATATGGTGTGTGTAAGAAATTTTTGTTTAGGTTTGGGTGACACTAGAAGCCTGTGAGGTCCCTTCCAAGTCTGAGATTCTATGACCCAGATAAGATCTATGGTCCTTTCCAGTTGCAAAGAAAAGAGAATATAGCATGGTGGTTAGAGCAGTGGACTTGGAGTCAGTGGGTCATGCGTTCAAATTCTGATGCAGAGACTAACTTTGGAGAGCCTGGGCAAGTCACTCAAACCTCTCCAAGCTTTGGGGTCCTTATCTATAAAATGAAGAAAGTAATAGTACCAACCTCAAAGAATTATGGTGAAGAAAAATTGGATAATACATGGAGAATACAATCGATGTATACTAGAGAGACAGACACACAGACAGATGGATGGATGGATAGATAGATAGATAGATAGATAGATAGATAGATAGATAGATAGATAGATAGATAGAAAGACAGATAGATGGATGGATGGATGGGTGGATAGGAGATATTTTTACAGAGAGAGACTATAATTCCCTCCTTACTCTTCTTGTGCCTTTCTGGACATGGACACCATGACCCCTTTCAGCTCCCTTTTCATGTTGCTTTTCCCCTTTAGAATGTAAGCTCCTTGAGGTCAGGGGTTATCTTTCTTTTGGCTTGTATTTGTATTCCCTGGTATACAGTAAGTGCTTAATAAGGTTTGTTGCCTAGAGTGCTTGGCAAACTTTTAAAACACTAATATATAAGCTGTTATCATCATCATCATTATATTTTAGATCTTGAGAACTTTAGAGTACTTAGAAAAGAAAATCCTGCCCAAGTGTGTTCAGCACCATCCATAGGAAGTGGGAAGGAAACAAGCATTTATTAAGCACCTACTATGTGCCAGGCACTGTGCTAACCAATACAAATATTATCTCATTTGACCCTCATAAAGAACCCTAGAAAGTAGGTGCTATTGTTATCCCCATTCTTAAAGATGAGCAAACTGAGGCTGATAAATGTGTCCATGGTCACATAGCCATTGTCTCAAGTAGGATTTTAATTTAGGTCTTCCTGACTCCAATCCCAGAGTTCTACCCACTTCATTGACTCTAAAGAGGAGCCTTGACCAGGAATCAGGAATATCCTGGTCATTTAATAGCTTATCTTGAGAAGGATGAAGGGTGAGTTACCAGATTGACATGAAAGAGCAATGAATACCAGATTAAGGATTTAAGAGATCTAGGTTCAAATCTCAACTCTGTCTCTTAATTTATTATGTAACCAGGGGCAGCTGGGTGGCTCAGTGGATTGGGAGGTCCCAGGTTCAAATCTGGCCTCAGAAATTTCCCAGCTGTGTGACCCTGGGCAAGTCACTTAACCCCCATTGCCTAGCCTTTTACCACTCTTCTGCCTTGGAGCCAATACACAGTATTGATTCCAAGACGGAAGGTGAGGGTTTAAAAAAAATTTTTTTTTATTATGTAACCCTGAGCAAATGACTTTCCCTCTTTGGGCCTCCATTTCCCCATTTGTAAAATGAGAGAGCTGGACCAGATGCTTTGCAAAAATCCCTTTCCATAAGAAATATGACACATGTAAAACCCAGTGGAATTGCTCATTGGTTATGGGAGGGGGTGGGAAGAGGGGAGGGAAAGAGCATGAATCATGGAACCATGGAAAATGTTTCTTAATTAATCAGTAAAAAAAAATTTTAAGTCCCTTCCATAACACTCATCAATGATCTTGGAGTAAATCCTTGCTAGGGAATTTCTGAACCTGCAAAGTGGATAGGTAGCTCTTAGTCTAGTGATGATCCTCCCAAGCTAGCTAAACTCCCCCATTTACAGGCTCAGATGGAGAGCTCATCCCCCAGCCTCTTTGTTGTAGGAAAGTTGGGGAAAATACAAATGCATTTTTCTCAGAGAAAAGGTCTTCAGGAACGGAAAACAAACTTATCCTGTGGGTCAAATAAAGGAGATGAAGCCAATTTTTTTAATCCAAAGCCTCCGGGAGGAATTTGATGTTCAATGGCAACACTCCTAAGGGTTAGGAAGGGCCTCAAATTCAATGTCAATTCAAAATCAGTCTTCAACATCCATCTCTTCAGATTCCACCCTCACCTGAGGCCCCAAACCAAGAACCGCAATGAACACTGTGAACCAATATTGCAAGAAAAATTCTAGAATATCAAAATTGGTTGGGCCCTTGGACCCCAGGCTGTTAAAACTAGGAAAAAACTTAGGAGTGATCATCAGAACTGAAAGAGTTAAGAGCATAAGTTGGAAGGAACCTGAAAAGTTTTCTAATCCAATCCCCTAATTTTACAGTTGAGGAAACTGAGGCCAAAGAGTGACTTGCCTTAAGTCACAAAAGTAAATTAGTATCAAGACAGGAATTTGAATCTCGGTCCAAAGACATCCTCCTTCTAACTATATCACACTGACTCCATAGGACATAGGATATTAGTGCTGGAAAAGGCTTCCTCCTCCCTGGAGGAATCTGGGCAACTAGGGATAAAGCCCTGGACTTGGAATCAAAAGAACTAAGTTCAAATCTAATAGCAGACACTTTCTAGCTGTGTGATCCTAAGCAAATCACTTCAACTTTCTGTCTGCCTCAATTTCCTCATCTGCAAAATAAAGATGATAATAATAGTGACTCACAGAGTCATTGTGAGGATCAAGTGAGATAATATGTATAAAGGGTTTCGTAAACTTCAAAGAGCCATAGAAATGCTAACTATGAATATTATCTGGTATGTTTTAGTAGGGATTTCTTCTGGCTATGGGTTGGAATGATGGTCACGGAGGTCCTTTTCAACTCTCAAATAACATGTCACAGGGATGAGTGGAATTGAATGGAAATATATGGAAAGTTTTATGCTTAGGATAAACAAATCAGCTGTATAGGCTAGAGGAGGCTGGGTCCAATACATCATGGGGTGGAAAACTGGATGTTTCAGTAGGCTATGAGCTCAGTGATATATATGATAATAAAGTCACCAACCTAGTGAGTGGAATCTCAGGGTACATTAATAGAAGCATGCTGTCATTGTTCGTTCATTTCGGTTGGGTCTGACTCTTCGTGAGCCCATTTGGGGTTTTCTTGGCAAAGATATTGGAGCAGTTCACTATTTCCTTCTCCAGCTCCTTTTACAGATGAGGAAACTGAGGCAAACAAGATTAAGTGACTTGCCCGGGACTACACAGCTGCTAAGTGTCTACCCAATGCACCACCCACCTAACTGCCCATAATACAAGCATAGGATTCAGAATATGGGAAGTGATGACCCCATGCTGCCCTATTTCAGACCATATCTAGTGTGTCATGTTTATTTACTTATAGACTTCCCAGAGAAAGACACTGACAAACTGGAGCCTGTCCAGGGGAGGGTGATCCTGACCATGAAGAAACTGGAAACTGCCCATCTGAGGAGAGGCGGGTCAGGCTTTTTAGTCTGGAAAACAGACGGAGAGGAATTATGAGAAGGATAGCAGTTTTCAAGGATGGGAAGGGCTGTCACAGGGAGAGGGATTAGTCCTGTTTTGCTTGGCCCCTGGGGGCAGAACTGGGACTAGTAGTTGGAAGCTGCTGAGAGGTAAATCTAAGCTGAATTGAAGTAAGAAGAAAAGAACTCAAAACTCCTAACGAGAGCTGTCCAAAATGGGAAGGAGTGATTTGGAGAAGTAATGTATAAAAAGGCTGGAGAAGCCTGTTGAAAGGATTCCAGTTAAGATACAGCTTAGATCAGATGGTCAAGAAAGTCTCTTCCAGCTCTGAGATTTTTATCAGAGTTGGCAGGAGCCTTAGAACACATAATGTCAGAATTGGGAAGGACTTTAGAATACAAAATATCAGAGCAGGAAGGGGCCTTAAGATACAGAATGCCCATATTGTAAGGGACCTTAGAACAGAGAATGTCAGAGCTGTGAGAGAGCCTAGAACAGAGAATGTCAGAGCTGGGAGAGAGCTTAGAACAGAGAATGTCAGAGCTGGGAGAGAGCTTAGAACAGAGAATGTCAGAGCTGGGAAGGGGCTTAGAACAGAGAATGTCAGAGCTGGGAGAGATCTTAGAACAGAGACTGTCAGAGCTGGGAGAGACCTTAGAACAGAGAATGTCAGAGCTGGGAGAGATCTTAGAACAGAGAATGTCAGAGCTGGGAGGGACCTTAGAACAGAGAATGTCAGAGCTGAGAGAGACCTTAGAACAGAGAATTTCAGAGCTGTGAGAGAGCCTAGAACAGAGAATGTCAGAGCTGGGAGGGACTTTAGAACACAGAATGTGTAATACACAGTATTGATTCCAAGACAGAAGGTAAGGGCTTTAATTAAAACAAATAAATGAAATGAATAAGAAAAAAAAGAGTCCTCTGACTGTCTCAGTTTGGATGCAATCATTCCCTTCCAGAAGAAGAAGGATGGTCTTTCCTACTTCATGATCCGGTGCCAAAGAAAACACCCCATCTATGTCCAAGTAATCATTTTAGTAGCAGCCTGCGGTGAGTAGGAGATGGTAGGCAGGGGAACAGACAATCCAAAAGCATGTTTAATCTGAAGTTAGAGTACATAGTAAATTTTTATTCTTTGCCTCTCAATCTAACAAATATTTATTATGCACTTAACCATCTGTAAGGCACTTTGAAAAACATAAGAACAAAACTAAACAGTCCCTACCCTTGAGAAGCTTATATCCTACTGCATGCTGGGGAATGGGGCAGGGGTGGGGGGGTGGATATCACATGTAAATAAATAAATAAAAATGTATTTAAAAAATATAATTCTATAATATATAAATCTATAATTGAGGAAGATGATAGCATTAACAAATAGAAGATGAAGAAAGACTTCCCAAAGGACATGGTACATGGAATGGAGCTATAATAAAGTTAGGGATTCTAAAAGGCAGAATGGAGAAAAGGGCATTACAGGTATAGGAAAGAACCTATATAAAGACATGGAAGGGAGAGAAAGAATTCAGATTTTGAAGAATAGTAAGTAAGCTAGTTTGGGTGAAATGAAGAGAGATAAGGAGGTGTAATGTGAAATCATTCTGGAAAGATAGAGAGCATCCAGACTGGGAAGGACTTTAAATATCAAATAAAAGAATTTGTATTTTATCCGTAAGGTAATAGGGAGACAATGAAAATTCTTGAGCAATGGAGTGTCCTGGTCAGATTTATGCTTCAGAGAGCTTGCATTCTGAATTCTTCCAAGGACAAGTCAACGAGGGGAGAAACAATGGTTTATTTAGACTTTGTGTACGTAGAATTTTAAGCTTCATATAGAAGATCTCATGTGATCCAGAAATATGAAGAAAAACAATTTTGAAAACCTTAGGAACTCTGATCAAAGGAATGACTGATTAAACTCTGATTAAAGTAATAAAAGAAGTAATGATGACAGCTCTAGAAAACTGATAACAAAGGATGCCATCTTTCCCTCTGCCTAACAAAAAATCAATGGACTAAGCATGTGGAAAAGTCCTACATTTCCAGGCTTGGCTAATGAGTGAATTTGTTTCACTTGGTTATATTTGTTTCCTTGGGGGAGAAGACAGTGATTGGATGGGTAGTTATAGCAAATTTATAAAAAAAGAAAAAAGCATCAGTGAAACATCATAAAGTTGTTGTCCCTTCCACCTTGTGGAAGTTAGGGCCACCCCAATTTTTTGGTCCTCCCTCTGTACCAGAGAAGAAGTCTGAATCTCTTCTTTTTCTTTTATGGGGTGTTTATTGTAATTTTGGGGTTCCGTATGCATTTCTGAGTTTCTAAACTTCTCCTGGGATGCCTGCTGGCTTTCACATGTCATCTGCAGCTTCAGCAGAACTCGCCCCCAAATTCCTAACTCAATTTCATACTGATCTGTGATATAGTGAAACCATGATGTGGAAAGATGCAATGTAGAAGGGATAACTGTACACAGGAGGGCAAGTCATGTCCCAAAGAAGGCAGCTAGATGACAGTGGTTAGAGCATTGGACCTGGAATCAGGAAGACCCGAGTTCAAATACAGTCTCAGACACCAGTTACGTGACCCTTGGCAGTCACTTAACCTCTGTTTGCCTTAATCTATTAGAAAAGGAAATGGCAAACCACTCCAGAATGTATGCCAAGAAAACCCAATAGACAGACAATATGGCCCCATGGGGTCACGAAGGGCAGGGCACCACTGAACAACATGTCCCCAAATTAAGCTTAACATGATGGATCTCCAGTTATAATCCTTTTTATATATAAAAATTTTCATGTTGATGACTATTTAAATTCAAAATTTTACAAAAAGGAAATATAAAATAAAGTTTTATGTTTAGACTCAGCAACAGGCTTTGTTTCTGGCCAAGGACCAGCTAAGCCAAAGGCAAAGAAACTCATCAGAGAGGGTTGGCTCAAGAAATGGAATTTTTTGACCAGTGTGACCTGTGGGACATATTTAAGCGTGGAGGAGCCATTAATCCCCCCATTTTAAATGCTCCCCCTTTTAACCTCCACTTCTTGGAATTCTTAGCTTCTTCCAAAGCATAACTCAGACACCACTTCCTATGGGAAGTCTTCCTTGATTCCCCTCCCTACCATTAGTCCTTTGTACTCTCTCCCTCTTGAAATCTGCTTAGTATCAACATAGACTTAAAGCTGGAAGAGACTGTAGAGGTCCCCTCCTTTTACAGATGAGGAAACTGGGCCAGGAGAGGTGACTTGCTCAAGGTTATTGGGAGTAACCAGCAGAACTGGGATTCACACTCAGGACCTCTGGCTCCAAGTTTAACATTCTTTCCAAGATACTGTGCTAACACTACTTAGCTATGTGCACACTGTGCTGCCCCTAGAAGAATGTAAGCTTCTTGAGGGCAAGGTCTATTTAATTTTTGTCTTGTAGCTCCTGGGAACTTGCTAGAAGCACTTAATGTTCATTGAATTAAACTAAGCATCCACTCGTTCCAATTTAATCCCAAAGTTCTTAAGTGTTAAAATAAGTAAGAATGTATTGTCTAATCTCTTTGGCCCTTGTGATTGTTTTCAGCTGTGTTTGACTCTTCATGGCCCCATCAGGGATTTTCTTCATAGAGATTTTAGAGTGGTTTGCCATTTACTTCTCCAGCCCATTTTACAGATGAGGAAACTGAGGCAAACAGGGCTAAGTGACTTGCCCAGGGTCACAGAGCAAAGGCACTGGAGTGGTTTGCCATTTCCTTCTCCAGTTCATTTTGCAGATGAGGAAACTGAAGCAAACAGGGTTAAGTGACTTGCCCAGGGTCACAGAGCAAAGGTACTGGAGTGGTTTGCCATTTCCTTCTCCAGTCCATTTTACAGCTGAGGAAACTGAGGCAAACAAGATGTAGTGACTTGCTCAGTGCCACATAGCTAGTATCAAATTTGTACTCAGGAAGATGAGTCTCCCTGACTCTATCCACTATGGTGCCACCTGGCACAGGAACAGAACTTTGCAGCCCGAGGTGGGCTCATGGATGCCAAGGTGGGATTACAACTTATTACACAAACCCACAGGGCAGGTGATCCATATTTGAAAGAGAGAACTCAAACACCCAGGAGCCCACCCAGCTCTCTCCAGTAACTGCAGATGGATAACAGCAAAGGCTATTTTCTCAGATAACTCTTATACTTGTGGTTATCAAGGTAGGCCTGAAAGAGAATGCCATTTCCATCACTTGTCCATGATTCCCCTTTATCCTGTGGTCAGAGTTTTCTCTAAACACAGGGAATGAGTTGGGCGTAGGTGGGTGGAGAAGGAAGCCCTCACTCTGCTCTAGCCTGACCACTCATTCCCTTGATGGAAGGACGAAAGAGAAGCTGCCCAGCTCCAGAACAGTGACTGGGCTTCTAAAAGGAAGAACAGGCTGCAGGCCCCCAGAAGCCTCCTCATCCATAAATCACTCCCTCCCTCCGTCTCAGGCAGGCAAGTCCCGGAGATGTTGCAAGAAGTTAGAGGAAGCCCACAGGTTTACACAAATCAGGGGCAAAGTGAGGAGAGGGGTTGATGTGATGGGAAAGAAAGCTAGCTAGCCTTTCTCTCGAATAATGGAGATCTGGGGCGTGTCACACTGTGTTACCCAAACCAGCCCATTGAAGGAGAAACATTTCTCTTCCCTTCTCTTAAAGAGCTCAGTCAGTGACTCACCACCACCCAGGGACAAGGAACAAAGCTTAAACAGATGGGATTTGTGTGTGTGTGTGTGTGTGTGTGAGAGAGAGAGAGAGAGAGAGAGAGAGAGAGAGAGAG
>NW_025346584.1:0-2227 GCF_016433145.1 Gracilinanus agilis | reverse complement strand
TTCCTTCCTTCCTTCCTTCCTTCCTTCTTTCCTTCCTTCCTTCCTTCCTTCCTTCCCCTTATTTTCTAAGAAACAACTTTAAGGCAGGAGGACAAGGGTTTGGCAGATGGACTTCAGTGGCTTGTCTAGAGTGGCAATTAGTTCATGTCTAAGATCATGTTTGAATCCAGGTCCTCCTGACTCCCAGGCCTGGCATTCTATCCACTGAGCTACCTAGCTGCCCCTCAGACCTCTACTTTTTCCATCCTGCCTTTATGTACTCTAACAGGATGTCTTCCTAACTATTCCTAAAGTCCCAAATGAGGCTATTTTAGCAGATACGGAAACATTTTTGGGAAAGAGGATCTGATTTCATGTGGGCCTCTGGGCAAGACATTCGACCATCCTGCTATAAACTGCTACCAAATAAACAGTAGTTGGAGTCAAGGTAGGGTCTTGTCCTGCCCTACAATGCCTCCCCCCCAACTATCTTCTTCCCTGCTGGCTGGAAGGGGATATATGACCAGAAATGAAGTCATTCTTGCCATACGCTTCCTTCCCCCAGAAAATGTTTTACTCCCAACCTTCTTCCCCTTTCCCAGCACTTAGCATAGTGTTCTGGCACACAGTAGGTACTTAGAGTAATATTTGGCACATAGTAGGTACTTGCTTTTCAAAAGAAGTCTACAAACTGTTTTTTCCCCATAATATAGGGTCAGAGGAGTTGGAGCTGAAAGGAATTTTTGAGACCAGCTAGTCTAACCCAGACATTTTACAGAGGAGGAAATCCAGAGAAGATAAATTGACTTGTCCAAGGTCACACAAGAGTAGAGCCACAATTCCAATTTGGTTAGGTGGTGCAATGGTTAGAACATTGCACTTGAAGTCAGGAATCAGGAAGACCTTGGTTCCAATGCAGCCTGAGACTCTTGCTATCTGTATGACCCTAGGCAAGTTGTTTGCTCTCCGTCTGCCTCAGTTTCCTCATCTATAACATGGGGTTAACAGTAACATCTACCCCCCAGGGTGGTTGTGAAGATTAAATTTGTAAAGTGCTTTTCAAGCCTTAAAAGGTTGTGTAAAAGTTATCATTATAACTTTTATTATATTTACTACGCTACTACATTTCTATTATTATAACAGTTATTTGTACTCCTCTGTTTCTGTCTCTCGTAGCTCCCTGTTGCTCCGGCTCCAGCCCCGGGGTGCCAAGGTCACTGCTATTTAGCTATCGGGTAGCTCTCCCTCCCCCCAAGGGGCCGCCCTCCCAGGAGCAGTGAGTGGAATCGGATATTTGTGTTTGGAGGGGGAACGGAAATGCAGGCAGGGATGCTGGACAGCAGCCCGGGGTCCAGCGGCTCCAGAGCTCTGCACAGCTTGCGTGGGATCCTGTGACTCGATACTCCCACAAGGCCATCCCCTGTGTGGCTTTGCCCAAGGATGGACCTCTTTGGGGGGGGGAGGCTGGGGAGGGGAGGTTCTTTCCCCAAAGCCTGAGCCCAGGCCCTCAGAGATAGGGGAGCAGGAGGCCCAAGGGAGAGAGTGTTAGACAAAGGCCTTTCAGGTAACCTCAGAAAGAAACTTCCCTGGGCAGAGGCTAAGATGGACTTGTGATTGTGGCTGCTGTTCAATCATATCCGACTTTTTGTGGCCTCATGGACCAGGCCAAAGATACTGGAGTGACTTCCTATTTTTTTCTCCAGTGGATTAAGGCAAACACAGGTTAAGGGACTCGCTCAGGGCCATACAGATAGTAAGTGTCTAAGGTTAGATCTGAATTCAGATCTTTCTGACTCCCAGCCCCAAGCTCTATCCTAGCTGCCTCCCAAGACCCATCTATCTGGTACTAATTCAACCACACACCCCTTCCATCTGGATGCCTTCCTCCATGATCCCCCTTCTCTGAAGATTCTTATCTGCCAGCCCAGAAGACCTCTGAGACCCTCCAATTCTAAGTCTGGGATCCCAGGCCTGGAGGGGGGGGCCTCAGGAACAAGGAATGTCAAAGCCAGGAGGGACCTCAGGGAGCAAAAACTGGCTGATTTGGAACTGGAGGCGTGACTCTTTGGCTAGGCTGAGAAATGGCAGCTCCCCTCCTCCCATCATTCCTGAGGGGCCCCGGGTTTGTGATGCCCCCTACCCCCATTCCCCTGCTGCCCCGGGGCCCTTCCAGTGGGTGGCTGTCAAGGGATCTGTTGGCGGTGTGTGTGTGTGTGTGTGTGTGTGTGTGTGTGTGTGTGTGTGTGTG
>NW_025346583.1:0-6174 GCF_016433145.1 Gracilinanus agilis | reverse complement strand
ATATATATATATGTCATTCAGTAACTTGAATCCATCACTTTTCTGTGAAAGATAGATAGCATGATTCAACATCAGACCTCTGGAGTCATGGCTGATCCTTGTATTGGCATAAGTTTTCAAGTTTTTCAAAGTATTTTTTTCTTTTGACAATGTTGCTCTTATTATATAAGCTATTCTTTTCCTTTTGTTCAATTAACTATGCATCAGTTCATACAGGTATTCCTAGATTTCTCTGAAATCAATCATGTTGTCATCTGGTACAATAATATTTTTATATTTATATGTCATAATTTTTCAACAATTCCCCAATTAGTGGAAACCCCCTTACCTTACACATTTTGTTAAAAATTTTAAAAAAGATTTATTTATATTAATAAATATATACATTTTTTTTCATAATATGGTCCTTTTCCTCTTTCTTTGATATATTTGATGTATAGGCCTACTGTTTTATCCCTAAATCAGAAGGTATACAGTTGCATAACTTTTGTATGTATAATTTGGACTAAATCAGCTGTTCAGCGTATTAGTTTGCCTGTTTTCCTAACATTTGCATTTGTCGTTCAGTTTTTAAGTCAGTTCTGACTCTTTGGAACTTCTTTTGAGGTTTTCTTGGCAAAGAGCCTGGAGTGGTTTACCATTCCTCCTCCAGATGATCTTACACATGAGGAAACTGAGGCAAACAGGATTGAGTGACTTGTCTGGGGCTACAGAGCTAGTAAGTGTCTGAGGTCAGATTTGAACTCAGGAAGACTCATCTTCCTAATTCCAAGACCAGCACTGTATCCACTGCCTTCCATCTAACTGCTCTATTTTCCTAATACCCCTCCATCGATTGCAAGTTTCCTTTTTTTTTGGGGGGGGGGTGTCATTGCCTGGCTGATATGTATGAGGTAGAACCTGAATTGTTTGAATTTGCATTTCTCTAATTATTAGTGATTTGGAATATTTTTATATGGCTACTGATAGCTTGGATCTCTTCATTTGAAAACTATCTCTTCATATGTTTTAGCTACTTCTATATTTATGAATGATTTGTTCTTTAGTTGAAATAGTTTCTTAATATATCATGGATATGAGACTTTTTGGAGAGAAGTTTGTGGCATTACTTCATCTTATTTGTCACTACTCTGAAAGGGGTAAAATCTGAGAAAAGGAGCAATTCTACAATTGTGGCATGTGGAAAATGTTTCTATTAGCATCTTCACTCAAATGTATTAGATTGATAGATAAATGAACAAAATAGTCATAGTTTACTTGAGTTTTATTCTTGTTGTAAAAATGTAGAGGCATGAACTAGATGGAAATTGAACTCAGTGTATTCCAAAATGGTTGAATGACTGGTCTCAAAGATCAGTTTCATGTCAAAGTGGAAGGAGATCTACCTTGATATCAATGACTGGACCATGGCTATTTTATCTTTTTATCAGTGAGTAAAAAAAAAAAAAAGAGTAAATGAAACAAAGCTGAGGGGGAAGGTAACAGCATGACACTGCATGTCAGAGTTAGGATCCCAAAACAGCTCAGTAGACTACAACATGAGGCTGAATCTAATATTATATATCTGAATATAAAAAAGAATAAAAACAAAATAGACATAAATCTAAAATATTACAAGTAAATCATGACATATCAAGTCAATATTTGGAACCCAACAACTAGATTGAGGAGATATGTTCAGACAGTTTATCTTAAAAAAAATAGATATGAGGAGTAATTCAAAGCTCAATATAAATCAGTAGTGTGATATGGCAACCGAAAAACATTAATGTTAGTCTGAATTCAGAGGAAAAGCTTTCAGAAATAAGACAGTGATCATTCCTCTGTGTTCTGCCTTGGTAACAATACATCTAGAGCTATGTGTTGAATCCAGAGAACCATATTTTACCATGGACATTGAAAAGGGGGAAAGTGCCCAGATGATAGCCAGAAGTGTAAAGGGCTATATGTAGATTTTTTTTTACCTGAAAAAGAAAAGACTTAGTAGTAGGATAGTGATGATAGCTTTCTTCAAGTACTGGAATGGTAGCAATGTGGGATGAAGATTTATACTTGATTTTTCTTGACTCTGAAGTACAAAACTAAGAACTATGAGTAGCAATTGACAAATTTGGATTTAACATGAAGAAAACTGTCTCAAAATTAAAGCAATACCAAAGTAAAATGGACTATTTTAAGAATTAGTAGGGTCTCTTCTTTGGAAACCTTTAAGAAAAGGATAGATGACTTTTGGGGTGTGTTGTACAAGGTTCTTATTCTGCTGAGATCCCTTTTACCTCTGAAGTTCAATGATTATTTGCACACAAATAATTGCAGTTTATGCAGCTGTGGGACTCATCCTGATTCTTTCTTCCTGTGGTGGAGTCAAAGAGAAGGGAAATATTTTCTTACCTGTTACAATAACTTAGCCAAGACCTAAGGTGCAACTTGTTTTCATCTTCAAATGAGAGGAATGAGAGGAGTATAAAGGGCTGAGTACAAAGGTGGAAGTGAGAAGTGAGAAGTCAATACCTTGCTAGCCCTTTACTTTGTACTTGCGATAATAGGTCTGATGCTATAGACTCTGAATGTTAAGGACAGTTTGACTAGAGAAAGCAAAGTAGAAACAGTATGTAACTCTTTTTCTTTATTCATGCAGATGCACAGCTTGGTTTACATAGTAAGAAACATGATAATAATGGTAGCTAACATTTATGTAGCAAAGTTTAAATACATCATATTTTCAGGGCAGCTGGGTAGGTCAGTGGATTGAGAGCCAGGTCTAGAGACAGGAGGTCCTAGGTTCAAATCTGGCCTCAGACACTTCCCAGCTGTGTGACCCTGGGCAAGTCACTTGACCCCCACTGCCTACTCTTACCACTTTTCTGCCTTGGAGCTCCAAGACAGAAGGTAACGGTTTTAAAAAAATAAACAAACAAATAAATAAATAAATGCAACTTTCTATGCATAAGATTTCCCCCTAAGAGATATAGTTTACAAAGATAAACCTCAGTTTTATTTGGGGGGTTAGTTTTTCCAGAACTTCTTTTGCATGTAAAGAATTGGGGTGAGTATGTAACAATACTTTAATGTGACTGTAATATAATATATGTACATGGCATTCGGGGGTCAAGTAAAAACGGCTACTATTTGAAAATTTCCAAACCTTTGAAAGTAATGTAGGATTAAGGATGGTTTTATTATTTATTACATAAAGTGAAAAAAGTCTAAAATATAAGAAAGAGTAGCTATTAGAACCAATATGTTATAAATTTAATTAACCCATAAACTTCTATTAAGTACCTACTATGTATCACACATTATGTTACATGCTTGGAACACAAAGACAAAAAGACAGCTCTTAACATTTGTCTGGGAAAATAACTCCTACAAGAAAATAAATTATTTTATTTTAACAAAACTATTATAATTTTATAAGAAAAAACTAATTTTCTTATATAAAAATAAAAATACATAAACTGTAATTTGGGGAAAAGTACTGATAGCTAGGGGTGGAATGGGATAGCATTTATATAAAAGGTTTCACTACATATGGGTACTGAAGGAACCTAAGTCTAAGAGACAGAGGTAAAAAAGGAATGCATTTCAGGCCTGAGAGACAGGAGATAAATGGTTATGTACATTAAAAATCAAGGAATCCATTTTGCATGAAACACAGAGTGCATGAAAGTGAATGATGGGCTGGCCCCAGATTGTCAAATGATTTAAATGCCAAATGAAGGAGTTTATATTTTATTCTGGAGGCAATAGAGAGGAACTAGAGCTTTTTGAATAGGACAGTGGAAGCCAGTTTTTGTTTTCAGAATAACAATTTTCCAACTGGGTGGAGGATAGATTATTGTTGGGAGAGACTGGACATTTGGAGAGTAAGGCTATTGCATTAGTTCAGATTGAAAAAGTGATGAGGGTAAGTTGATTTTGGGTGGTGACTCTGAGTACAGAGAAAAGAATGGTTGGTAAAAATATCATGGGGGTTCAACAAGATTCAACAAGACTTGGTAAACACTTATTCTGCAGTCAAGAAGGTATTATTCAGCAATTTTCTAATTCATACATTTTTTCTTTATTATTAACTAAGATTTCCAAAATAAGTGTGATCCACATTCAAATATGGAAGCAGACAATTTTGAGAAACATGATACAAACTCCTCTCACAAGACTCACTTTTTTTATTGGTTTATCATAATTAAAAATGGGAGAAAAGAAGGAGGCACATTGGCATTTTTCAGAACTCACAGATTGCAAACTACATGTAGGCGTTTTAAAACAGCTGATTTTCCTTGGTACCTAACCTTTTAAAAATGTGGGTAAAAAAGAAATTATATAGATTATATGTATATACATACATGCATATATAACATATATAAGCATATATGATGCATAAAAGTCAGATATTTATGCATCATTTGATTTTAAAAGTTATAAAATAAAGACAACAGCTGAAGGCCAGTGAAAAGATCAGACTAAAATAGCACTGGCTTAAATAATGGAATCCTTGTTCGGAGTTATCAAGTCCACCGATGCTATCATTATCTGTAAGCTAAGCTTAACACACATATGCGTGCACACACACACACATATGAGCTGTCAGTGATTAACAAGTCAACCCCCTTAAGTAGTAGGATAATCTGAAAAGTTAATAGTGAACAGTGTTACAGCTCATAGGGTTAGTTAATTAGACAAAGGCTTCCAGGCAAGCTCTCTGTATTCAGCTCTGATAAAGTGATGGAACCCACTTAAGCGACTGATGAAAAAAACAGTGTGAATCCTCTTTAAGACAGGAAATGTGGAATGGAACAGAATGAATCACTGTTGTAGCCTTCAAGAGCTGGGAGTATCCAGTGGCACCCAATGACTACCATTTGTCAATCCAACTGAAGGTGAAAATTCAGTGAAAATATTGATGTTACTGGTCGTCATATTTCTTTTTTCTTATTCCATTCTCAGTCATTGTGAGACTTTTATCTTAGCTACTAAACTATTTATGTTTCCAGTAGTAGTTTGTTGACTATGCAGATGTATATAAGACAAATTATCTTATTGTTCTAGAGTCTTATTCATGAACCAGTTATAAACACAGCAATAGTTACCTATAGGCTCTGAGGACCCTTTCTTAGTACCTCATCAGTATTTCTGGCCCACTTATATCCTTTTACTCCCCCCTCCCACCCTCATTAACTTGTTTTCCAACGTATGTTATACTACATTAATTATATGGTTGTCCCTCATCTCTACGTATAAAAAAGCCAGAAAAGAAAATGGAAGCTCCAGTATTTTGGCCAAGAAAACCTCAAATGTGGTCATAAAGAGTTAGACAGGACTGAAATGACTGAAGAACAACAACAAAAACGTTTATCTAGAACCCTCAAATAGCTAGGACATAGCTGAGAAACTAAGAAATAGGAAAAATAATCTACCTTTTCATCATCAGAATATATGTAATTATTTCATTCACCAAAGCCAAAAAATGACTGTTATGGTCCTTCAGGCTCCAACTTGTGCATAACCATTATTTTAAATGTAATTCATAAAAGATTATTTGCTGCTTACACATTGGCAATTAGAAAGAAATGAAACTGCTTGATGGAAGCACCCTTAGAACAACAAGAAATTTAAGCTGTTGGCTACAAAGTGAGAAGAATGTAGAAAAAAAAGCTACTTCAAAAGTAAACAAAACTCAAAATACATAAAAATCTGAGGTTATTTAGTGTTAGGAAAAGTGACACTGCATACTGAAATACTTTTCTAGAGTATTACTGTCTCATAGCATGCTCTAATGAAAGGTTAAATTATATTTTTATACTGTCAAAATATAGAAAATTGTGTATTATTAGATGGCCACTAAAATGGTTAACTTTTTGTTTAGAAAGTTAAAGGAGTAAGTTTCTGGCAGCAGAAAAAATTAATTAAAGATGATGCATTATTACATAATAATTACCAGATAAGAGAAACATAACTATGCCAGAAGACCACCTTTACATGCCACTCTTTCTGGGTATCCAAAAAGAAAAATAAAAAAACAAAACCCCAAACCTTACCATTACATTAATAATTAATTCTTTTTTTCAGAATGGATTTCTCAGATTGGAGCTTTGAAAGTTACCCATTCATGTTTTTAATTAGAAACTAAATTTGCTGAAGATAAATGTTTTAATTTTGCATAAGCAACAGAAA
>NW_025346582.1:0-3021 GCF_016433145.1 Gracilinanus agilis | reverse complement strand
ATTTTTATTATTTATATATTAAATATATATTTATTATTTACATATTATATATAGTTTTAATGCTATGTATCACATCACTATTTTAAAATATTAATAATTTTACTACTTTACATATTATATATTGTAATAACAATACTAATTATAAGTATCATAAGATAATAAGACATTCAATAATCAGAGACAGCACAGTGACACAGTGGATAGAGCACTGGACCTAGAGTCAGAAACATCTGAGTTTAAACTCTGCCTCAGACATTTTCTAGCTATGTGACCCTGAACAGGTCAATCAGCTTCTGTCTGCCTCAGTTTCCTCAATGACAAAATGAGGATAATAATATCATCTACCTCCCAGATTAATTTTGAAGATCATATGCGATATTAGTAAAACATTTAGCATAGTGCCATGCATACAATTTTTTAATAAATGGTTGTTTCTTTCCTTACTCCTCAAATTACTTTATATTTGCTTATATGTTGTATTTTTCCAGTGCAGTATGAACTTCTTGAAAGCGAGAAGTGTTGCAAATTTTTCATCAAGAAACATCATCCTCTGTGATTGCAGCAGTCTTTGTACTCACACTTTATCAATAACCTTAGTATTCTCTGATGGAAGGACTAGAAGGAAGAGCAAAGAACTCCCTCCAAAGCCTCCATTTAAAGAAAAATGGTCCAAGCCAGCCATCTGTTCCTTTCCCATCAACAACCCTCTTTTAGGCTGAATCACACCAAGTTCCAGGGGATGCACCCCCTTTTAAGCTTCCTTTTGAGTGTAATCATCCCTGACTAGATTGTAAGCTTCTTATAAGGGGAGGGATCACAGTTCCTTTTCCTATTAATATCCCCATCCTTCAGCATGGTGCCTGGCACACTGTAGGCATTTAAGAAATGTTTATCGATTGGCTGACTAATTAAATGCTTATTGGCTTCATTTCCTGATTTCAAGGCCATCTCTTTATCCACTATTCTTTCTTTCATCTTATGTGTAGGGGGAGTTTAATAAGTATTTGTTGAATTGGGGAACTGCTGCATGCATTGATTCTATTCACTAATAAACCTTTTCTTTATTTTACAAAGTAAGCTCATCAGTTGGCTAGCTTAAATTCCATATTGTGGAGCAGCTGGGTGGTTCAGGAATTGAGAGTCAGGTCTAGAGATGGGAGGTCCTGAGTCCAAATCTGGCTTCAAACACTTCCTAGCTGTGTGATCCTAAGCAAGTCACTTAGATTTAATTATCTAGTGCTTACCGCTCTTCTTAGAACCGATAATTAATATGGATTCTAAGACAAACAGTACGTTTTTTAAAAATACCATATTACACTGAACTGAAATAGGAAGGATAGGGATTTCAACCCCCACTGTTAAATCCTGAACTTCCCCATCAAAAGAGTACATCTGAGTGCAATATTCCTTCCATTCATTCTCAGAGGAATGCCTTCTCATTGACGAGTCTCAAAATAAATGTTTTTTTTATATTTGTATTCTTTTAGGAAAATTAGTTCTGCTTTATTAGAAAAAAAGCATTTTCCATTTCATTTAGATGGAATTTTATTCTTGCACAGTAGGACAATACTGTAACAATCAAAGATTGCTTTAATTCAATAATGGAGAATCTTTTTCACTTACCAATTGTATTCAAAATCAACTGTTTTAAGAAAGGATCGCCAATGACTGCTCTAGTTTCTGGGCCAACATAGACATCTGCTGGTACAGCACAAAAATTCTTCTGCAAGCAGAGTCCACAGACTCTCAGCTCAGACAAGATCAATAGAGAAAAAGGATGCTTACCATTGATCTTAGTCAAAGGCTGAATAGCCTGGGAATCCTATACCAAACTAGATTTACAGGATTTAGAGCTGGAAGAGACTCTAGAAGTGATCTTGACCAACTTTCTCCTCATTTTACAGATGAGAAAGCAAAGAGACATTAAATGACTTCCAAAGGTCACTCAGATAGAGTCGGGATTTGAACCCTAATCACCTTACTATAGATCTAGTGATTCTGATCATCTAACACACTCTACTGTCTTTTCAAAAATGTGTCATTACTCTCCCATTGAGATCCTCTGCTTGAGCCAGACTCATCTATTCCACGTCTACCAAACATGTCATCCTATGTGCATTTCATTCTGTACCCACTGGGAATGTCCTTCTCTGCATATATCAATCAAGAAGCACCTATTTGGGCTAATTGGGCTACTAGGTGGTGCAATGGAGAAAGCATTGGCTTGGAATCAGGAAGAATCATGTTCATGAGTTCAATTTAGCTTCAGATACTTATTAACTATGTGACTCTGGACAAGTCATCTAGCCCTGTTTGCCTCAGTTTCCTCATATGTAAAATGAACTGGAGAAGGAAATGGCAAATCACTCCAGTATCTTTGTTTGCCAAGAAAACTCCAGATGAGGTCAGAGTCAGGCTTGATTGAAAGCAACATGTGCCAAGTAGAGTATAAAATGTTGGCGTTACAAAGACAAAATTGAAATAATCCTTGCCCTAAAAAGGCACACATCCTTTTGAAGGAAACAACATATAAACTAAGCAAAATATTATCTGTGCATATGTATACACACGTACATATATGTATGTGTAATGCACATACACCTATAGCATATATATTTGACATGTTTAACGCATGCATAATTATGTATCATATTATTAATAAAGCTATTCTGATCAATATGATCATCTAAGATAATTCTGAAGAACTCATGATAAAAAATGCTATCTACCTCCAGAGAAAGAATCGATGAAGTCTGAATGCAGATTGAAGCAGAATTTATTTCACTTTTTTTTTTGTAGGGGGTGGTATAGCAATATGACTAACATGGAACTATATTTTGCATGATTTCATATGTATAATTAATATCACATTTCTTTACTTCATAATATGTGGGGGGAAGGACAGAACAGAGGGAGAGAATTCAGAGTTCAAAATTTTTAATTAATGTTAAAAATAAATGTATTTATCTAAGATTAAAAGCTTGCATCATGTGAAATGGAGAAATACTAGAAGCATATATA
>NW_025346581.1:0-3344 GCF_016433145.1 Gracilinanus agilis | reverse complement strand
CCCATAGCTGACACACATTTCCACTGGTTTTAACATGTGTCATTGATCAAGACCTATTACCAAATTGTTGATAGTTGCATTAGTGTGGTAGTTTTGAGTCTACATCCCCAATCATGTCCACCTCAACCCATGAGTTCAAATAGTTGTTTTTCTTATATGTTTCCTCTCCTGCAGTCCTTCCTCTGAATGTGGGTAGCATCTTTACCATAAATCCCTCAGAATTGTCCTGGGTCATTGTATTGCTGCTGGTACAGAAGTCCATTACATTCGATTTTACCATAGTATATCAGTCTCTGTGTACAGTGTTCTTCTGGCTCTGCTCCTTTCACTCTGCATCAATTCCTAGAGGTTGTTCCAGTTCACATGGAATTCCTCCAGTTCATTATTCCTTTTAGTACAATAGTATTCCATCACCAGCATATACCACAATTTGTTCAGCCATTCCCCAATTGAAGGACATACCCTCATTTTCCAGTTTTTTGCCACCACAAAAAGCACAGATATAAATATTTTCATACAAGTCTGTTTATCTATGATCTCTTTGGGGTACAAAGCCAACAATGGTATGGCTGGATCAAAGGGCAGGCATTCTTTTATAGCCCTTTGAGCATAGTTCCAAATTGCCAGCCAGAATGGTTGGATCAGTTCACAGCTCCACCAGAAATGAATTAATGTCCCAATTTTGCCACATCCCCTCCAGCATTCATTACTCTCCCCTTCTTTCATTGTAGCCAGTCTGCTAGGTGTGAGGTAATACCTCAGAGTTGTTTTAATTTGCATTTCTCTGATTATTAGAGATTTAGAACACTTTCTCATGTGCTTATTGATACTTTTGGTTTCTTTACCTGAAAATTGTCTTTTCATGTCTCTTGCCCATTTATCAATTGGGGAATGGCTTGATTTTTTATACAATTGATTTAATTCCTTGTATATTTGAGTAATTAGACCCCTGTCAGAATTTTTTGTTATAAAGATTTTTTCCCTGTTTATTGTTTCCCTTCTGATTTTGGCTTCTTTGTTTTTGTTTGTAGGAAAGCTTTTTAGTTTAATATAATCAAAACCATTTAATTTACATTTTGTAATTTTCTCTAACTCTTGCTTGGTTTTAAAATCTTTCCTTTCTCAGAGATCTGACAAGTATACTATTCTGTGTTCACTTAACTTATTTATAGTTTCCCTCTTTATAGTCAAGTCATTCACCCATTCTGAATTTATCTTGGTGTAGGGTGTGAGATGTTGATCTAAACCTAATTTCTCCCATATTGTTTTCCAAAATTTCCCAGAAGTTTTTGTCAAATAGTGGATTCATGTCCCAAAAGTTGGGCTCTTTGGGTTTATCATACACTGTCTTGCTGATGTCATTTACCCCAAGTCTATTCCACTGATCCTCCTTTCTGTCTCTTAGCCAGTACCATATTGTTTTGATGACTGCTGCTTTATAGTATAGTTTAATATCTGGTACTGCTAGGCCCCCTTCCTTCACATTTTTTTTCATTATTTCCCTTGATATTCTTGATCTTTTGTTATTCCAAATGAAATTTGTTATAGTTTTTCTTAATTCAGTAAAGAAGTTTTTTGGTAGTTTGATAGGTATGGCGCTAAATAGGTAAATTAATTTGGGTAGAATGGTCATTTTTATTATGTTAGCTCGTCCTACCCATGAGCAATCAATGGTTTTCCAATTGTTTAGATCTAGTTTTATTTGTTTGGAAAGTGTTTTGTAGTTGTGTTCGTATAATTCCTGTGTTTGTTTTGGTAGATAGATTCCTAAGTATTTTATATTGTCTAGGGTGATTTTAAATGGTGTTTCTCTTTCTACCTCTTGCTGCTCTGATGTGTTGGAAATGTATAGAAATGCTGATGATTTATGTGCATTTATTTTGTATTCTGCAACTCTGCTAAAGTTGTTGATTATTTCTACAAGCTTCTTAGTTGATTCTCTGGGATTTTTTAAGTAGACCATCATATCATCTGCAAAGACGGATAGCTTAGTCTCCTCGTTGCCTATTTTCATACCTTCAATTTCTTTTTCTTATCTAATTGCTACTGCTAGTCTTTCTAGTACTATGTTGAATAATTGAGGTGATAATGGGCATCCTTGTTTCACTCCTGATCTTATTGGGAAGGCTTCCAATTTATCCCCATTGCATATGATGCTTGTTGATGGTTTTAGGTATATGCTGTTTATTATTTTTAGGAAAGGTCCTTCTATTAAATACAAATCTCTTACTCTACCATCTTCTTATCTCTCTACTTCCACTCTTTCCTATATTTTGTAAATAAATTTCCATAAAAGCCAATTTGGACTTGAGGTTATTCCTTAATTGGGGATTTTCCCCTGGCTACCTAACCTTTTAATATTCAACCCAAAACCTCATTTTCCCACTTACAACTTTCATTGTCTTTATAGAGACTGAGTAAATGGTCAGGCTACAATATCCTCAGTCCTAATAACTGAATCCACCTAAAAGTATAGTTATTGGAATTTGCTATGAATGGCTACATTGGGTGGGACCATCTTATGGGATATGATTTTGAGTTTGATTCCAGGCATGATTCAGGACATGCTATTAAGGCAATGATTCACAGTGTCAGCAGCCCTATGGGGGGTAATATCTGTAATATCTGGAGGTGGAGTTTTATCTCAGGGGAGAAACTGGGAGAATAACTCTGCATGGACATAGGTAAGCCTCCCTTGCCTTTATTTCCCAGATAAGTAAACTTAACATTAGCTAAATGCCTTTAAGTTAAACTAAAGATTTAAACTATGTATAGTATTTTACAAAGAAAAAATTCTGACCCTAATCTATCTTATCCAAACTATTCTTTCCCTGTGTGTTAGTACAAATTATCCTTAATGGTTAGTAAACAAACAAATACATATATACATTCTTTAAATTGGAATGTCATATGGTTTTGAGTAGAAGGTATCTGAACCAAAGTAAGAGAAAACTCTAAGCTATGGCAGACAAACTCTTCTCTCCTATGTGTGAACTACTATTTACATATGTACATGTGAAGTTTTGAAAATGTTCTATGTGTTGACAATATGACCTAACCATTGGTGAAGTGTCACATACTTACTCCTGTAAAAATCTTCTGCTAACATTGATCAGATGAACTATTCTTCATAGCACTGTTGTAAAAGATACACCAGTTGCGTAGTCAGGTCAAAGCTATTGTTGTAGTCCTCAAACATTGATGTCCTTGTGATGATCTTGAAGTCAGCAATGTCTACGTTGTGATGTTTGATGTTACCACATGTGCTTTTCAACTTGAACTAGAGCCATTGTGCAATTGTGTTGATTTGTGTTGCAATAGATTTTGTATGTCCATAAAACTTT
>NW_025346580.1:0-1152 GCF_016433145.1 Gracilinanus agilis | reverse complement strand
TGATTTCCTTTTGAGCTATTTCCCATTTCTCTAGCCAAATCTTTTCCAACTTTCTTGTCATCTCAGATTTGAACTCTTCAAGAGCTTGTGACCAGTTTTCATTATTTTGGGAGGGTCCAGATGTGATTGCTTGTTTTTTCTCCTCTTCTGTTTGCTCGGTTGTCTGGATTTTCTCTGTGTAAAAGTTGTTGAGTGTTAAAGATTTCTTCTTCTTGTTGTTAATCTTTCTCTTTTGGCCTTCCTGATTCTGGGTTGCCATTGTTAGCCGTTCTCAGCTTTGTCCTTGCGCTAAGGGTCTTTTTGCATTCAGGGTCTGTCTGCGCTCTTTCCGCTCCTAAGGTGTCAGGTCTGGTTGTTTTCAAGGTCAGGCCCCCGGTGGACCCCCTTGCTTGATCCTCTGCTGGAGGTTCCTTTACAGGTCTCAGGGCGCTGCTTCCACAGTCGTATACCCGTCTGCCCTGGTTCCTGAGTCAGGGTTTCAGAGCCTCCGCCCGCGTCCGTGCTCCATTTCTGCGCTCAAAGTCCATATGAGTTCTTTAGCATTTTGGGGTCCTAAGTCTTGCTGCTCTAATGAACCGGCCCTGGAGCTGCCAATGACTCAATGGGTGCCCCAAACTTGATCTATTTCTTTTGAGCTGGCATTGGTGTTGTAGGTGGTGTGTGTGTGTGTGTGTGTGTGTGTGTGTGTGTGTGTGTGTGTTGCTCAGCCCACGATGTAGTGAGAGCTATTTCACCCCTTTATAGCATGGAAATGCCCCGATTCCACGTACTTTCCACGCTGTTCCCTGTTGTGGGGTCCCTCCATTCGTCTGGATTTGTTTTTTATGTCCCCTTGAGGAGTCCTGTATGTTTCGGTTAGGAGAGGTTAAGTGCTGCTTTTTACTCTGCCGCCATCTTAACCCGGACTACTCAGCAGGCATTTATTTTTAATGGATCAGGATTCTCAAATCAAAGAGTTATGAGGCTTCTCAACACAATGAAAAATCTCCTCGAGCTTGGGAGAGGAGACAATGCAACTCAAGTTTCAGATAGACCCACCCTGACTCTATGACTTTTCTATCTCCTCCAAGGCACATAAGTATTTATTTTGTTATGTCATTGAGAGACATTGTGGCATAGAGAATAGAGCACTTGTAAGGTGCTGGGTAATAT
>NW_025346579.1:0-1123 GCF_016433145.1 Gracilinanus agilis | reverse complement strand
TATTTATTATAGTATTAATAATTATATTTTAAATAAATAAAATAATTAATTGTTAATTTAATTAAACTTTAATTAAAATAATCAATAAATTTAAAAAACCTAACATTATACTTGTCAGATCTCTGGGAAAGGAAAGACTTTAAAACCAATCAAGAGTTAGAGAAAATTACAAAATGTAAATTAAATGGTTTTGATTATATTAAACTAAAAAGCTTTTGTACAAACAAAAACAATGTATTCAAAATCAGAAGGGAAACAACAAATTGGGAAAAAATCTTGATAACGAAAAACTCTGAAGGGGGCTAATTACTCAAATATACAAAGAGTTAAAGCAATTGTATAAAAAATCAAGCCATTCCCCAATTGATAAATGGGCAAGAGACATGAATAGGCAATTTTCAGGTAAAGAAATCAAAAGTATCAATAAGTACATGAGAAAGTGTTCCAAATCTCTAATAATTAGAGAAATGCAAATCAAAACAACTCTGAGGTATCACCTCACACCTAGCAGATTGGCTAAAATGAAAGAAGGGGAGGGTAATGAATGCTGGAGGGGATGTGGCAAAATTGGGACATTAATGCATTGCTGGTAGAGTTGTGAACTGATCCAGCCATTCTGGCTGGCAATTTGGAATCATGCTCAAGGGGCTATAAAAGAATGCCTGCCCTTTGATCCAGCCATACCATTGCTTGGTTTGTACCCCAAAGAGATCATAGATAAACAGACTTGTATGAAAATATTTATAGCTGCGCTTTTTGTGGTGGCAACAAATTGGAAAAGGAGGGTATGTCCTTCAATTGGGGAATGGCTGAACAAACTGTGGTATATGCGGGTGATGGAATACTATTGTGCTAAAAGGAATAATAAACTGGAGGAGTTCCAGGCGAACTGGAGAGACCTCCGGGAACTGATGCAGAGTGAAAGGAGCAGAGCCAGAAGAACTCTATACACAGAGACTGATATACTGTGGTAAAATTGAATGTAATGGACCTCTGTACCAGCAGCAATGCAATGACCCAGGACAGCTCTGAGGGATTTATGGTAAAGATGCTACCCACATTCAGAGGAAGGACTACAGGAGAGGAAACATATAAGAAAAACAACTGCTTGAACGCATGGGTC
>NW_025346578.1:0-3709 GCF_016433145.1 Gracilinanus agilis | reverse complement strand
AAGATAAATTCAGAATGGGTGAATGACTTGAATATAAAGAGGGAAACTATAAATAAGTTAAGTGAACACAGAATAGTATACTTGTCAGATCTCTGGGAAAGGAAAGACTTTAAAACCAAGCAAGAGTTAGAGAAAATTACAAAATGTAAATTAAATGGTTTTGATTATATTAAACTAAAAAGCTTTTGTACAAACAAAAACAATGTAGTCAAAATCAGGAGGGAAACAACAAATTGGGAAAAAATCTTTATAACGAAAAACTCTGACAGGGGTCTAATCACTCAAATATACAAGGAGTTAAAGCAATTGTATAAAAAATCAAGCCATTCCCCAATTGATAAATGGACAAGAGACATGAATAGGCAATTTTCAGGTAAAGAAATCAAAAGTATCAATAACCACATGAGAAAGTGTTCCAAATCTCTAATAATTAGAGAAATGCAAATCAAAACAACTCTGAGGTACCACCTCACACGTAGCAGATTGGCTAAAATGAAAGAAGGGGAGAGTAATGAATGTTGGAGGGGATGTGGCAAAATTGGGACATTAATGCATTGCTGGTGGAGTTGTGAACTGATCCAGCCATTCTGGCTGGCAATTTGGAATCATGCTCAAAGGGCTATAAAAGAATGCCTGCCCTTTGACCCAGCCATACCATTGTTGGGTTTATACCCCAAAGAGATCATAGATAAACAGACATGTACAAAAATATTTATAGCTGCTCTTTTTGTGGTGGCAAAAAACTGGAAAAGGAGGGTATGTCCTTCAATTGGGGAATGGCTGAACAAACTGTGGTATATGCGGGTGATGGAATACTATTGTGCTAAAAGGAATAATAAACTGGAGGAGTTCCAGGCGAACTGGAGAGACCTCCGGGAACTGATGCAGAGCGAAAGGAGCAGAGCCAAAAGAACACTGTACACAGAGACTGATATACTGTGGTAAAATTGAATGTAATGGGCTTCTGTACCAGCAGCAATGCAATGACCCAGGACAATTCTGAGGGATTTATGGTAAAGAATGTTACCCACATTCAGAGGAAGGACTGCAGGAGAGGAAACATATAAGAAAAACAACTGCTTGAACGCATGGGTCGGGGCGGACATGATTGAGGGTGTGGACTCGAAACTACCACACCAATGCAACCACCAACAATTGGGAAATTGGTCTTGATCAAGGACACATGACAAAACCAGTGGAAAAGTGCGTCGGCCATGGGTGGGGGGAGTGCGGGGGGTGAAGGGGAAAATAGGAGCATGAAACATGTAACCATGTTAAAAATGATTATTAATAAATGTTAAAAAAAAAACAATCTAGTACTGGCTGAGAAATAGAGTGGCTGATCAATGGAAAAGTCTGGGTACATACTGTCCAATAACAGATAACCATGATAATCTAGCATTTAGTAAACCCAAAGATTCAAACTTTGGAGGTAAGAAATCAACATTTAACAAAAATTACTGGGAAAAGTAGAAGGCAATTTGGCAGAAACTATATGTAAATCAACTTCACATACAATTGAGGTTAAAATGGGTATAAGATTTAGAAGACATAAAAGATGATATCGTAAGCAAATTAAGGTAACATATAAATTTTTTCCTGTCAGATCTATTGATAAGGGAAAAAAATTAGGACAAAATAAGAGATAGAGAGGATCACAGGAGGTAGGATAGATAATTTTGAATTACATAAAATTTAAAAAGTTTTCTATAAACAAAAACAATGCAGCCAAGAGTAGAAGGAAAGCAGGAAACTGGGAGGAAATTTTATAAGTTTTTCTTATAAAGACCACATTTCTCTGAAAAAGACTACATATAGAGAATTGAGTCAAATCTTTAAGAATATGAGTCATTAAGTAAGATAGCGGGACAGAGCCAAGATAGCAGAATAGAAGCAGGGAAAGCTGGAATATACTGTTAATCCTCTCCAACAATCTTAAAATAATGCTTTAAAACACATACTGGAGAGACAGAACCAACAAGGGAATGGAATGAAGTAATTTTCCTACAAAAGAACAACTTGAAAGGTAGGCATAGAGGGTTTGATTCAATGGCGTGAGAGTGGAGCACAGCCCATACCAAAGTCTCACAACCTCCTGCAAGACACCAAGAAGGACAAGTACAAGCTATAAGCAACCCTTCCTACTCCACATTTACTGTTCCGAGTTCTGAACCTGGGCCCAAGCCAACTTCAAGACCCTGAGACCCTGCCTAAGCCAACAGAAAAGCACCCCATGCCCACCCCTTGAAGTTCCAAGCCCTAGAACAAGGCACCTGCTGCATGTAGGCCTAGAGTGAGGCTCTGAGTCTCTATCCAAGCCCAAGTAGAGGCCCCAAGCCCCAGTGCAAGGCAACTGGCAGTATGTCCAGCTGGAAAAAGTCAAAGGGAAGGACCAAAGCCATTGCAGTAACGTCCTGAACTCCAGTGCAAGACATTCCACAGTGCATGGTTATGCTCTGAGCACCAGCACAAGATAGCTATCAGAGCTCCCAGCCCACAGTCCATCATACCACCTTGAAAGAAATGAAACTTGCAGAAATCCAGAAATAGAACTAAGAGTAGCAGCAAGGAAAAACTGAAGCTTAAGAGGGCACTCACAACCCTGAGAACAGAACCCACCTTTAAGATAAAAATAAAAGTTGAAGAAAAGAAAGGCTGCGAAAATAAGTGCACATCAAAAACCAAAACCAAAACCCTTAATCATAGAAAGTTATCATGGAGAGAAAGAAGAGCAAGGCACAGACTCAGAAGGGGAAAAAAGATCAAAGCATCTACATGCAAAACTTTAAACGAAATTGTGAATTAATCTCAGGCTCTAAAAGAGGTCAAAAAAGATTTTAACAATCAATTAAGAGAGGTAGAATAAAAATGAGGAAGACAAATGAGAGCAATGCAAGGCAGAATTGGCCAAATGGAAAAAAGGTATGAAAATCCAATGAAGAAAAGAATTTTTTTTTAAAAAAGAAGAGTTGCTCAGATGGAAAAAGAGGTTCAAAAGCTTAGGGAAGAAAACAATTCCATAAAAATTAGACTTGGGCAAGTAGAAGCTAATGACTCCATGAAACATTAAGAAAGAATAAAACAAACAGATAGGATTGATAAGATTGGCAACTGCTTAAAAGTAGAAATTAAGGGAAAGGGAAGAGTTAAGGATGACTCCAAGATTATGAACCTGGGAGGCTGGAAGACTTGGTTGCTATCCTATTATATGGGAAATAGGATTGCCATTTCAGACATGTTGAGGAATTCAAATGGAGATGTTCAGCAGGAGGGTAGTAATATAGTATTGTTGATCAGAAAAATTAGGGCTTTATATATAGATATAGAGATAATAATTCAATCCAGAGGAATTGATGAGCTCATTTAAAGAAATATAGGAGAAAATGAGGGGAGAGAGAGAGGAGAGGTGAGAAGAAAGCTTAGGAAAGAGTCTAGGAGAACCACACTGAGTAGACAGGGAAAAGATGATCTAACAAAGAGTCCTGAGAAGAAGCAGTCAGACAGGGGAGAAAATCAAAATAGTATCTTAGAAGAAAAGGGAGGAGGGAATAGATAACTATCAAAAACTTCAGAGATGTTAAAAGGGATAAGAATTCAGGAAAAAGCCAGTGGATTTAGCAAATTAAAAAAAGCATTGTTCACTTTCAAGAAAATAATTTCAGGGGGCAGCTGGGTAGCTCAGTGGATTGAGAGCCAGGCCCAGAGATGG
>NW_025346577.1:0-1239 GCF_016433145.1 Gracilinanus agilis | reverse complement strand
GGGGTTTGGTTCTATTAAGATTACTCACAAAAATCAACAGTATGGAAATCTGTTTTGTGTAATGATATACATATAAACCTAATTGAATTGCTTGTTAGCTCTGGGAAGGGAGAGGAAAGGGTAGAAGGGAGACAATTTGGATCATATAACTTTGGAAAACATGTGGAAATTTGCAATTACATATAACTGGTTAAAATTAAATAAATTATTTTTAATAAGTCGCCTTATCAATATTTCTTCCATGGCCACATGCATTCCCTGTGTGCATTCCAATGCATGCATGTTTCCTTGCCACATGTGTAATCTGTTTGCCCTTTCTCACGGAGCTGGTGTGATAGCCCAGCACTTATATTCCTCTGGGTCTATGGAAGTCCTTGTAAGAAGTGTCTTACACTTTTTAATTTAGAGCTTTTTTATCTGAATCAGGTGCCTTCTAATTAACACCTGAAACATCGATAGGGGTTTCTGAGTAATTTTGTTTTGATTCAGTCCTGACCTCTGCTCACAACACACTTCACTTGGGTTAGTCAGGATGTTATAGTATTATGTTATTATTAGGAAAACTTAAGCATAATCCTTGATATAAAATTCTTTACTAAAAGTTGTACTCACACTTTTTCCAGTTTTTAGAATTCATTCTTTTACCTAACCTTAAAAAATGCATTGCCTTTGCAATAGTTTCCATTCTCCTTTGAAATATTTATAGCTTATTATAGGATCTTGGCAGCTGGTGTTGGAGACAGTGGACGTGGGTTTGAGTACTAGTGTTTTTATTTACTGCCTACGTGGTGTTAGAAAAGTCATTTAACCTCATGTTTTGTAGTTCTTTCACCTGTAAAATAAGTAGAGGGCAGCAAGGTAGGAAGTGGGTTGAGTGCCAGGCCTGAAGTCAGGAAGTCTCTCTTTCGTAAATCCTAATTTGGATGCAGACCCCTAGTAACAATGTGGCTGTCCAAGTCACTTAACCCTATTTGCCTCAGTTCCTCATCTGTAGCATGAGCTAGAGGAGGAAATGGCAAACCAATCCAAAACCTCTGTCAAAAAAACAACCATATTTTAGGGCTAAGGACAATTGGACCCTACTGAAATGACAGAACAACAACAACAACAACAAAATTAAGGGAGATAGATGAGATTGATTTTAAATTACCTTCAAGTTCTAATTTTGTGATATTGTGGACTTTCCTCCTAAATCTTCTATTGGCTTTCAACAGTGTTCAGCTACCTATATGGAGGGTC
>NW_025346576.1:0-1241 GCF_016433145.1 Gracilinanus agilis | reverse complement strand
AAACTCATAGGAAGATGTAAAATAGGATAAATTATATTATGTAAGAAGGGACATGGTAGAGGAAAGAATACTATAATAAGAAGGGGAGGAAGAGAGTGGTGACAGGTAATACTTAAACCTTACTCTCTGTAGAACTGGTTCTGAAAGGGAAGAACAGCCACATTTATTGGGGTATATAATTCTATCTTAACTTACAGAGAAGCTGAAAGGGAATAAAGAAGGGACGTGAGGGAAAGGTAGTATTAAAAGGAATGGAAATGTTGGAGGGGTGATTAAAAGACCTTAAAGAGAAATAAGAGGGCAATAAAAGCGACGTGTTGGAAAAGAAAGTAAAATAAGGATTGGGGAAAGGGTTACTGATTAAAAGCAAAACACTGGTATGAAGGGAAATAGTGAAAGGGAAAGGGCACAATTAAAAGAGGAAATCAAAATGATGGGGAATAAAGAGTTAATAATCATAACTTGGAATGTGAATGGGATGAATTCATCCATAAAACAGAAGCTCATAGTAGAGTGGATTAAAAATGAAAATATTGCCATATGTTGTCTATAAGAAATCGATGAGGCAGGTAGACAAACACAGGGTAAAGGAAAGAGGCTGGAGCAGATTAGAAGCATCAAATGAGAAAAAGAAGGCAGGAGTTACAATCATGATATATGGCAAAGCAAAAGTAAAAACAGATCTGACTAAAAGATATAAGGAAAGTTATTACATTCCATAAAAAGATAATATAGACAATGAAGAAATACCAGTACTTGACATGTATGCACCAAATGATATAGCATCCAGCTTTTTAAAGGAGAAACTATTGGAGTTTAAGGAGGAAACAGATACTAAAACTATACTAGTGGGAGACCTCAATCTTCTATCAGAACCAGCTAAATTAAACCAAAAAATAAAGGAGAAGTAAGAAATGTGAATGACATTTTAGAAAAATTAGATTTAATAGATGTATAGAGAAAAGTGAATTAGGATAAAAAGGAATATACCTTCTTTTCAGCAGCATATAGTACATTTATAAAGGGTGACCATGTACTAGGGTATAAAAACATTTCTAAAAAATAATAAATGCAACTTTTTCAGATCAAAAAGTGATAAAACTTATAATTAGGAAGGGTAGATTGAGAGGCAAAATAAAAATTAACTGGAAATTAAATTATCTGATTCTCCAAAACTGGTTGTTTAAAGAACACATCATAGAAAGAATTAATGATTTCTTTGAAGAGACTGCAATGAGGAA
>NW_025346575.1:0-3808 GCF_016433145.1 Gracilinanus agilis | reverse complement strand
AGAGAGAGAGAGAGAGAGAGAGAGAGAGAGAGAGAGGGAGGGAGGAGAGCTCTATGGACATGTGTATTCAGAGAAGACTTCGTGGTGAAGACAGGGCTTGAGTTGGGCCTTGAAGGATGAAAAGAGCCTTCCAGAAGGGTCAGAGGGATCATTCCTGATAGAATTCCTTCTGTTAATAACTCTGGTGGATAAAAACAAATGTGCATTGTTGTGCGTTTTTTTTTAAATTACACTAAGCAGGCCTATCATCTCCCCCCTATCTGGAACCATAACTCCCCCAGATGTTAATGGACCTTTAGGCACATAGATCAAGGGGAGAAAGGCCCCTACTGGTTTACAAAATATGCAGATGACTGGTTTTTAAGGAATGCAAAGTGTCAAACAAAAGCAGCCTCGAAGGCCAGTTGCTCATGCATAGAAAAGTTCCCAGTGAAAGGGGAGTAAATAAATAGAGAAAAAGTCCCTTGGCTGGAACCATCTCTAATAGACAACGGACAATTGGGAACAGCAGGGGTTTGCCAAGTCCATGCTGGCAAATAGCAAATACATGTGAAAAAAGTCAGGACTGGGGAGATCTGGTTCCTCCAAATGGTTTTTCCTCTTTAAGTCCCTGCCACCCCCACCCCACAAGACAAACCTTCTGTTTTATAAGAGAAAGGGACAAGGGAAAGAGTTGGAGACTGATTTCTGATTTAGTAGAAAGAGCTCTAGCTATGGAGTCAGAGGACATAGATTCAAATCCATCCCTTCTCCTTTGCTACCTGAGTGACCTTGGGCAAGTCAACTTTCCTGGGCATTAGTTTTCTCATCTGTAAGATGAAGAGTCTTAACTAGATGGACTCTAAGGTCTCTTCTAGTTCTAGATCTTTAATCCTGTTGGGCAATTAGGTGGTGCAGTGGATTCAGCATCAATCCAGGAGTCAAGAAGACCTGGCCCAGACACTTATTAGTTTTGGGCAAGTCACTTAAACTTGTTAACCTGTTTCCTCATCTATAAAATGAGTTGGAGGGGAGTATCTGCCAAGAAAACCTCAAATTGGGTCATGAAGAGTTAGATTCAGCTGAACAACAACAATAGTCATTCCCTAGAAAAACAGTACTACAACTTCCTGCCCAATTTTTTTTAAACATTTATTAATATTCATTTTTAACCTGTTTACATGCTTCATGGCCCTACTTTCCCCTTCACCCCCCACTCCACCCACCCATGGCCAATGCACATTTCCACTGGTTGTAACTTGTGTCCTTGTTCAGGGCCTATTTCCATATTGTTGTTAGTTGGATTGGTGTGGTAGTTTCAAGTCTACATCCCCAATCATGTCCGCCTCAGCCCATGCATTCAAGCAGTTGTTTATCTTCTATGTTTCCTCTCCTGCAGTCCTTCCTCTGAATGTGGGTAGCATCTTTTCCATAAATCCCTCAGAGCTGTCTTGTGTCATTGTATTGCTGCTGGTACAGAGGTCCATTACATTCAATTTTACCACAGTATATCAGTCTCTGTGTATAGAGTTCTTCTGGCTCTGCTCCTTTCGCTCTGCATCAGTTCCCGGAGGTCTCTCCAGTTCGCCTGGAACTCCTCCAGTTTATTATTCCTTTTAGCACAATAGTATTCCATCACCCGCATATACCACAGTTTGTTCAGCCATTCCCCAATTGAAGGACATACCCTCCTTTTCCAGTTTGTTGCCACCACAAAAAGCGCAGCTATGAATATTTTCATGCAAGTCTGTTTATCTATGATCTCTTTGGGGTACAAACCCAGCAATGGTATGGCTGGATCAAAGGGTAGGCAGTCTTTTATAGCCCTTTGAGCATGATTCCAAACTGCCAGCCAGAATGGTTGGATCAGTTCACAACTCCACCAGCAATGCATTAATGTCCCAATTTTGCCACATCCCCTCCAACATTCATTACTCTCCCCTTCTTTCATTTTAGCCAATCTGCTAGGTGTGAGGTGATACCTCAGAGTTGTTTTGATTTGCATTTCTCTAATTATTACAGATTTGGAACACTTTCTCATGTGCTTATTGATATTTTTGATTTCTTTACCTGAAAATTGCCTATTCATGTCTCTTGCCCATTTTTCAATTGGGGAATGGCTTGGTTTTTTATACAACTGATTTAACTCCTTGTATATCTGAGTAATTAGACCCCTGTCAGAGTTTTTTGTTATAAAGATTTTTTCCCAATTTGTTGTTTTCCTTCTGATTTTGACTACATTGTTTTTGTTTGTACAAAAGCTTTTTAGCTTAATATAATCAAAACCCTTTAATTTACATTTTATAATTTTCTCTAACTCTTGCTTGGTTTTAAAATCTTTCCTTTCCCAGAGATCTGACAGGTATAGTTTTCCTCTTTATATTCAGGTCATTCACCCATTTTGAATTTATCTTGCTGTAGGGTGTGAGATGTTGATCTAAACCTAATCACTCCCATATTGTTTTCCAAATTTCCCAGCAGTTTTTGCCAAATAGTGGATTCATTTCCCAAAAGTTGGGCTCTTTGAGTTTATCATACACTGCCTTGCTGACATCATTAAGCCCAAGTCTATTCCACTGATCCTCCCTTCTGTCTCTTAGCCAGTACCATATTGTTTTGATATCTGCTGCTTTATAGTATAGTTTAATATCTGGTACTGCTAGGCCCCCTTCCTTCACATTTTTTTTCATCATTTCCCTTGATATTCTTGATCTTTTGTTATTCCAAATGAAATTTGTTATAGTTTTTCCTAATTCAGTAAAGAAGTTTTTTGATAATTTGATAAGTATGGCACTAAATAGGTAAATTAATTTGGGTAGAATGTTCATTTTTATTATGTTAGCTCGTCCTACCCATAAACAATTAATGGTTTTCCAGTTGTTGAGATCTAGTTTTATTTTTTTGGAAAGTGTTTTGTAGTTGTTATCGTATAATAGCTGTGTTTGTTTTGGTAGATAGATTCCTAAGTATTTTATATTGTCTAGGGTAATTTTAAATGGTGTTTCTCTTTCTACCTCTTGCTGCTCTATTGTGTTGGAGATATATAGAAATGCTGATGATTTGTGTGCATTTATTTTGTATCCTGCAACTTTGCTAAAGTTGTTGATTATTTCTACCAGCTTCTTAGTTGATTCTCTAGGGTTTTTTAAGTAGACCATCATATCATCTGCAAAGAGTGATAGCTTAGTCTCCTCATTGCCTATTTTGATAACTTCAATTTCTTTTTCTTCTCTAATTGCTATTGCTAGTGTTTCTAGTACTATGTTGAATAATAGAGGTGATAATGGGCATCCTTGTTTCACTCCTGATCTTATTGGGAAGGCTTCTAATTTATCCCCATTGCATATAATGCTTGTTGATGGTTTTAGGTATATACTGTTTATTATTATTAGGAAGGGTCCTTCTATTCCTACACTTTTCAATGTTTTCAATAGAAATGGATGCTGTATTTTGTCAAAGGCTTTTTCAGCATCTATTGAGATAATCATGTGATTTTTGTTTGTTAGACTGTTGATATGGTCAACTATGTGGATGGTTTTCCTAATGTTGAATCATCCTTGCATTCCTGGTATAAATCCCACCTGATCATGGTGGATGATCTTCTTAATTACTTGCTGGAGTCTCTTTGCTAATATTCTATTTAAGATTTTTTGCATCTATGTTCATTAGGGAGATTGGTCTATAGTTTTCTTTCTCTGTTTTTGGTCTACCTGGCTTTGGAATCAGTACCATATTTGTGTCATAAAAGGAATTTGGTAGGACTCCTTCTTTGCCCATCATAACAAATAGTTTGTATAGTATTGGGATTAGTTGTTCTTTGAATGTCTCA
>NW_025346574.1:0-1381 GCF_016433145.1 Gracilinanus agilis | reverse complement strand
AGGAAGGAAGAAAGGTGGGTGGCTGAGACTGCCTGGGCATTAGGCAGGTACCACATAAATATTTGTTGACTGACTGACTGCAAGTCACAAAAGTGAAAGCCAGCACTCCGTGAGTTTCTCTTCGGCCAGCATGTGCCTTCGCAAGCATCTTGCTATGGCATCCCCCAGAAGAGTCCCGGCACCCTTTTCCCCCTTGAGCTTTCAATAAGGCTGAAGGGCTTTGGCTCCCTGAGGGCTTCTTAGACCTAGAGTTCCAGAGAGCCACACCTAAGGCTGGTGCACCTGTCTCCCGTGAGTCAGTGGCAGAGGCTGGCGTTCGCCTGGCCTTATATGGCTAATGCCCCCAGCCATCCTTGACCACAGAGCTGTGTCATTATTCCCTGGAATGTGGTGGATTCGAGGGCAGAGTGGTGTGAGGTCAGAGTCCAGACCACTCCTGTGCTCCCTGTGGGCTAGCCCAGAGCAGGTGAAACTAGCCCCTGATGAAGGCTGACAGCTTTAGAGGCCTTAGGGTTGGACGCTGGCAGCCACTGTAGACAACCTAAGCCTGTTCTGTGTGAGCGAGGCAGGGCTGTTTTGTAGGAGCCTCCTGGAGGCAGCTGGTCTGATTCGCTCTCTGTCCATCATTAAGAGCAAGATGGCGGGAGGGTTCCCTGCTGGCCCTGGTGACCGTTGCTGCTTTCCAAGCTCTTGCCCTCCCCTCCCCCATCCTGGGGCCGCTGCCTCTCAGACCGTCTCTCTATCCCCCATTTTGGGCCATTCAGCCCCAGCAAGATTGGAGTCAGTTCTATGTGCAGCCCTTGGTGGGATGGAATCCTTAGAGATGGCGCCGTGGTGAAAACGCTGCCTTTAACTGGCATTAAAGGTTGGGAAAGCACTTTGTAGACTTCATCTCAACCAAGTCTCCCAGCAGCCTGGGGAGACATTTAGGTGCAGTTCCTAGGGAGCCAGACCTGGATTCAAGTCATCCTACCTGTGCCACATACAGGCTGGGTAACCCGGGGCGGGTCACCCTCCCTCTCCCAAGGGAGAGTCAGCCAGCCGCAGAACAGGCGTTCACATGGACAGAGAAAATTCGTGGGTTCATAGACTTAGAGCTGGAAGCATTCAAGCAATTGTTTATCTTATATGTTTCCTCTCCTGCAGTCCTTCCTCTGAATGTGGGTAGCATCTTTACCATAAATCCCTCAGAGCTGTCCTGTGTCATTGCATTGCTGCTGGTACAGGAGCCCAGTACATTTGATTTTACCACAGTATATCAGTCTCTGTGTACAATGTTCTCCTGGTTCTGCTCCTTTCACTCTGCATCAGTTCCTGGAGGTCTTTCCAGTTCACATGGAATTCCTCCAGTTTATTATTCCTTTGAGCACAATAGTATTCC
>NW_025346573.1:0-3215 GCF_016433145.1 Gracilinanus agilis | reverse complement strand
TTCCTTCCTTCCTTCCTTCCTTCCTTCCTTCCTCTTTCCTTCCTTCCTTCTTTCCTTCTTTCCTTCTTTCCTTCCTTTTCTTGTTAAAACTTGGGTTATGCATTTGGGCATAGTAAGAGATTTATTAGATTACAAATTCCTCAGAACAGGGAGAGCCTGTGCTTTCTCTAATTTTTTTTGCTACTCTGCAGAATATCTAGCATAATTTGAGACCAATAAAGGGAGAAACTGAATGATGAATGAATTAAAAAACACTGATTAAGCACTTACTGTTTACCAGGTACAAATAAATTCTTGGAATACAAAAATCAAAAGTCACACAGTTAGTGGGTTCAAGGAACTTATATTTTACTAGATAATATTTATATAAATTTTATATAGATATGAATATATATATGGTAGTGTGGGGACTATCACACTCTGTCCTGGACCCCTTGGATAGTCTGGTGAAGCCTATGGAACTCTTTTAAGAATAATGTTTTTTAAATGGATAAAACATAATATGTAAGATTACAAAAACAAATTATAATGAAATAGTTACATGTTTTTTAAAAGTTCATAGAAATCCAGCCTCAGACACTTGGGATCTGTGTGATCCTAAGCAATTCACTTAATATCCCTAAGCCTTCGTTTTCTCATCTATAAAGTGGGGATAATAATGACACCTACCTTACAAGATAGTTGTGAGGATCAGATGATGTAAAGCATTATATAAATGCTGTCTTACTATTATTTGGCTAAGACTCCATAATGAATTAATTTCAAGATAAGAATAAGAGTTACACCCTTATTGGTGTTGGTATGTGGTTAGTTTGGAACATGGAAAAAAAGTTAGTGCTTTGGTTTATTTTTAATTTCTGTTCTGGACCTGTGATTTCATTGTTATAGAGGTCTTCTGTCAAGTTAGATTGGCACTTGAGAGGTTTTATGATTTCCTGAAGGTCACACAGTCAGCATGCATTAAAGGCAAGCCTTGAACCTAAGTCTTCCTGACTTTGTGACTAGTTTCCTATCCATTTTACCACAATATATCTAATTTAAAAATGAATTTATATCTTCTGTGAAAATTCAATAAATCTGTATCTTAGAGGGAATAACCAGAATAACATAAAAAATAACCATTATTTTTATGGTTATCATTTGTTTCACTATAGGAATAAAACCACAATGCTTTATGTTTTCAGGAGTTAAAAGGCATGATGTTTACTTTCTATAGTTAACATTTGTCTCTTTTAAAATAAATATTTTTCAAATGCTAATCTTTGAAACTCAAATCAGTCTTATAGAATTATGCAATAGTAGCCTATTATTTATTATATATAATTTATCAAATAGTCCACAAATGCCCGGCAATGTGCTAAGTGCTGGGAATACAGAGAAAGAGAACAACTAAGCCTTGCTCTCTTGGAACTAACAGTATAATGAGGGAGATAGGATGCACACATCTCTATGAATAAATAGTACATGTGTATATGTGTACATGTATGTGTGTCTATGCATCTATGATATAACTGAGGAACAGAGAGATTAGAAATGAGACATGAAACAAAGATATCCATCCATCCGTCTATCCATCCATCCATCCATCCACCTATCTCTGATTATATAGTTACCCTGTAGTTTTTTTATTTATTCCCTTTCTCTAACAAGGAAAATGAATCCCAAACAGCAGACCCTTACATTTTCTATAATAAAAAGTATATCACTATATAGTCATAGAGTCATACTTAACTCTATAGTCCACTTGACATAATCAATATTGACATATTCATAAACAAGCTCCATTTTGCATTCACTTGTCCCCACTGGATGTTTTGGGGGGACATGTATACTGATACCCACATGGATGTATACAATAACACGTCTGTATCAGTATATTATACATACACATACATATACTCACGTATATTTTAAATTGAAGATAGTTTTAACATACCCAGTCTGCCAAGGGGCACTTCTTAATCACCTCCCACGTGCCAGGTGCAGTGCTGAAAAGCATTAGGAATCCAAAGAAAGGCAGAAAACAGTTCTTGCCCTTCAGGAGCTCACAGTTCAGTGACCGAATACACACAATTATGGACAAACAATGTATAGACAGGATAAATTGGGGGAGATCTCAGAGGGATTGAACTGATATTAAGGAGAAGGTGGGACTTTAGCTAAGGCTTGAAGGAAGCCAGGGAAGCTGAGGGATGAAGGTGAGGAGGAAGAATATTCCAGACTTGGGGGGACAGCCAGGGGGAAATGCATGAAGTCCAGAGATGGGGGGGTTATTTTTGAGGAATGGCAGAAGCCAGTGTCATCGGACTGTAGAATCCATGGAGGGGAGACAGGAGTAAGGAGACTGGAAAGGTAGGGAGGGACCAGGTTGTGAAGGTGTTTAAAAGTCAAGCAGAGGATTTTGTGTTTGATCCTGAAGGTAAAAGGGAGCCTCTGGAGTTTATTCAATAAAGAGGGGATGTGGGCCCCCCTGCTCTTTCAGAAGAGCAATTTGACAGCTGAGTGGAAGATAGAGAAGGGAGAAAGGAAAACCAGTGGATAGATTTTTGTGTAAGGGTCAATACCAGAGGAGAGATGTTATGAAGAAATAACAGAACTGTCTGACTGATTAGATATGGGGTTGAGAGAAACTGTAGAGGACCTCAGTTTCCTCTGGCACAGGGGCAGCATGGGACAGTGAGACCTGGAGTCCAAGGACTTGGGTTTAAGGGCATTCTTGTCTTTACTGCCTATGGGACCTTGAACAAGCCACTTCTCTCTTCTGGACCCCAGTTCCTTTTCTGTAAAATGGGGGTCCGGGACTAGATAGCCTTTGGGATCTCTTCCAGTTGAGAATTGGTGATGGGCCTTTGAACTTTTCTGGGCCCAATTTCTCATCTATAAAATGAGGGAGTTCAACTAGATGGCCTTTGAAGGTCCTTTTGAGTTCTAAATCTATGATCCTTGTTTCCTTTTGGTTAATGATAGGTTTTTTTTTCTTCAATACCAGGTGTTAACATGTATCACCACTTCTGTGATTTTATCAATCTCTACATTACTCAGCACGTTAACAATTCCTTCAGTACAGATGTCAACATCATCATGTGGGATACTGTGAGTAAGACTATGCTGTGTCCAAAGGCATTGCCTCCTATAGGTCTCAATCTCTCTCTCCCTCCTTTTTTCTCATTCTTTCTCTTCTCTCTCTCTCTCTCTCTCTCTCTCTCTCTCTCTCT
>NW_025346572.1:0-4777 GCF_016433145.1 Gracilinanus agilis | reverse complement strand
AAAGAGTGATAACTTAGTCTCCTCCTTGCCTATTTTGATACCTTCAATTTCTTTTTCTTCTCTAATTGCAACTGCTAGTGTTTCTAGTACTATGTTGAATAATAGAGGTGATAATGGGCATCCTTGTTTTACTCCTGATCTTATTGGGAAGGCTTCTAATTTATCCCCATTGCATATGATGTTTGTTGATGGTTTTAGGTATATACTGTTTATTATTTTTAGGAAAGGTCCTTCTATTCCTATACTTTTCAGTGTTTTCAATAGGAATGGATGCTGTATTTTGTCAAAGGCTTTTTCAGCATCTATTGAGATGATCATGTGATTTTTGTTTGTTAGACTATTGATATGGTCAATTATGTGGATGGTTTTCCTAATGTTGAACCATCCTTGCATTCCTGGTATAAATCCCACCTGGTCATGGTGGATGACCTTCGTAATTACTTGCTGGAGTCTCTTTGCTAATATTCTATTTAAGATTTTTGCATCTATGTTCATTAGGGAGATTGGTCTATAGTTTTCTTTCTCTGTTTTTGGTCTACCTGGCTTTGGATCCTCAATAAGTTTTTACTATGTGCTCTTTGTGGGAAGAGCTGGGAACATATATGCAAGAAGAAAGACAGCCCTCTCGCCTCAAGACAACATATAAATGGAAGCTGAAAAGGAGAAGGGAATGAATGAAAAGACAAAGGTAGGGACATAGTAGAGACCCTGGACCTTGGTAAAGAGCAGAGACTCAAGAGACTCAAAAACTGGAGAGGAAAGAAGACAAGGTATTCTCTTTACAATGGATATTCTAGGGGAACCAGGCAATCAGAGGGAGAGACCTCAGGAGTGGAAGGTACTTCCAGTATGAAAAATCTAGGAGAGAAGTAAGCATCTAGAGTGAAAAACTTTCTAGAAAAGCAGGTAGAGGAAGAATAAATAATTATTTATTTTAGTGGCACTCATTCATCATTTATAGCCAGTATTTCTAAAGAGCTTTAAGGTTTGCAAAACACCTCTACAAGCTGACTCATTTAATCCTCACCACTATCTTGGGAAGTAGATTATAGTCCTCATTTCATAGATAAGAAAGCAAATCTTAGGTAGGATTTAAACCAAGGTCTTTTTGATAGCTCTATCTGCTATACCATTTCTTTAGAGAAAAGTAGCAGGATGCTTCCCTGTGGGCTAATTTATCACAGAGAGGGCTTATGTGACAGTCTCTTTGTTCCCTCCAGGTGGGGTGGCTACTGGCCTTGGCTCTATCTGGCCCTAGTTGCAGTTCCTTGAACTTATCTTCTCTCTCTCATCTCCTACTTCCATGCCTTTGTACCAGCTATCCCCATGCTTGGAATTCTGTCCATCTTTATCTCTACCTGTTAGATTCTCTGACTTTCTTCAAGACTCAGCTTGAATCTTACCTTTTATATAAAGTTTTTCCCAGTCCCTCTAGTTTACCCACTCCTTTTTTTTTTTTTTAAACTCTTACCTTCCATCTTGAATCAATGCTGTGTATTGGTTCCCAGGCAGAAGAGCAGTAAGGGCTAGGCAATGGAAGTTAAGTGACTTGCCCAGGGTCAGACAGCTAGGAAGTATCTGAGGCCACATTTGAACCCAGGATTTGCTATCTCTAGGCCTGGCTCTCTATTCACTGAACCACTTAGCTACACTTTCTACTATATTTCCTTTATAAATCTCTTCCTGAGCTCCCAATTGGTAGCTCATTAATATGATGCCCAGTCCTTCTCTGGACTCTGTTTTCGTCACTTCTTTCCTAAAACCTTCCTCTTTTCCGAATCACCTTTCCCTCTTCCATTTCTGTCTATGGCATCTTAGGCCCTTAGGTTTGAAACCTCAGAGCCATCTTAAACTCATCACTTTCCCTCACAGTCTCTTTCCCATTTCCCATCCAATTAGCAGTCAAGCCCTGCCAATAGCATGTGGGAAAATGCCACACCTCAAAAACCTGCTTTCTCCTCCCTCTGTCACCACCCTAGTCCATACCCTCCTTACTCCTTGTCTATACTCTTGTAATGGCCTTTTATTTTAATTAATCTTCTTCCTCCCTCCTTTTTTGCCCCCTCCACTTCATTCTGGCCAAAATAGTCTCCTAACACTGAAATCTGAATTAAAGGACTTTTTGTGGCTCACCATAGCCTACAGCATAAAATCCAGCGCCTTTATTCTGGCATTTATGGCTTCTTCCTGCTTTGGTTCCATCGAACCCTTTCCCACACTTCTTCAGCATTCTGTGAAGTCATTGATGTTGGCACTCTTTCTCCAGATGCAGATCACTACCCAGAAACACCCTCTTGAACTGTGCAACAAGTGTTCAAGTTTTCCTATAAATTATTCCCATGGTAATCAATATCTTAGCAGCTTTTCTATAGTTCTCTTGACATACCAATGAGGAAGAAAAGGAAGGAAGGAAGGAAGGAAGGAAGGAAGGAAGGAAGGAAGGAAGAAGGTATTTATTAAAGATTTGCTATGCAGTAGCCACCATACTAAAGGGTTTACAATTCTTATCTCATTCGATCATCACAGCCACCTTTTGAGGTAGGTGCTATTATGATCCCTATTTTACATTAGAGGAAACTGAAGCAGAAGTTAAGTGACTTGGCCAAGGTAACACAGTTAGTAATAATAATGATAAAAATAGCTAACATTTATATAGCACTTACTATGTACCAGACACTGTGCTAAGAGTTTTACAATTGTTATGTTCTTTGATCCTCACAGCCACCCTGGGAGGTAGGTGCTATCATTATACCTATTTTACAATTGAGGAAACTGTGGCAAAGATTAAGAGACTTGCTTAAAGTCACACTTTATAATCATATTATAATATAATAAGGGTCTGAGGTCAGATTAGAACTCAGATCTTCCTGACTCTAGGTCTAACTATCTCAGCAGAATGCATAATGAAAATAGCTAATGTTTATGTACTGGTTTAAGTTTGTAAACCTCTTTACACCTTTTTCATTATCTCATTTATCCTTATATATCCTTGTAACAATCCTGGGGAGTGAAGTTACTGTTCCCATGTTACAGAGGAAGAAACTGAGGCAGACAGCTATTTCAATGTGTCCCACTGCTTGGAGCCTAAGGCAGGATATGAACGGAAGTATTTTGGACTTCGATTACATCCACTATACCATCTTTCTTAAGAGCATGGTGGTGTGTAACTTAACTTAACCCCCATTGCCTAGCCCTTATCTCTTCTGGCTTAGAACCAAGACACAGTATTGATTCTAAGACAGAAGGTAAAGAATTTTGTTTTTTTTTTTAAAGGGCTACTTTTGTCATACAACAGGCTTATTTTCTTTTCCAGTCATACAGCTCTCCAATGACCTTTACACTGCATTTCTTGAGTGATTGTTGGATGGTGATATGTTGAAGCACAAAAGCCAGGCTCCTTTCCATTGCCCTTTGGGGTGACCCTTGACTTTAATTCTGTGGAGACTGTGTTCCTTAAATTCCTTCTACATTCCATTTAAACTAGACTGCTGGCTGTTCTGTGATCTCTTTCCACCTCTCCCAACTCTAGGCATTTGTACATGTATTTTGTCATGACAGAAATGGATTTCCTCCTGACCTCATCTCTGCCCATTGACATTTTCTTTTTCTCTATAGGACCAGTTCAGGACTTACTTCATGAAGTCCTTTTTTCTCTGATCTTCCAGAAAGCAGTGATTTCTCCCTTTCTCCCTTTCCAATCTCTCACACTTATCCTCAATATGGCCCTATGTACACAGCTCATTTTAAACTGATATTCTAATTAATGAAAGGTGGTTAGCTGGCTTAAGGGGATAGAATTCAGGACTTGGAATCAGGAAGACTCTTCTTGAATTCAAATCAGATCTCAGAACTTACTAGCTGTGCAACCCTAGGCAAGTCACTTAACTCTGCCTCAGTTTCCTCACCTGTAAAATGAGCTGGAGAAGAAAATGACAAATTACTCTAGTGTCTTTGCCAAGAAAACCCAAATGGAGTCATGAAGAGTTAGACACAATTGTACAACACTTAAATAATTAACGATGTTTATGTCCCTCCTCCAAATTAAAGCATTGGCCCCTTGAGAGTAGGGACCCTGTTTCATTTATCTTTTTCTCTCCAGCACTTATGTCTTATAATACATAGTAGGTACTGTTATAGGAATATAGGATTTAACTTAGTTTAGCAGGGCAGACTGATTAACAAGGGAATTCCAGAGCCTTGAGAGAGGAGAGTCAGTGACAGTTTTGGATCTGACACAAAAGACCTCAAGTCTGAAAGTCTAATGGTGGGAGTTGATGAGACAGACAATCACTGAAGCTGTTTTCCAGGGGATATTGGATTAAGCAACATCTTCAATCAAGCATCTCAGTGAAGGAGCAAGGTTGAGAAAGTGGGTTTTGGCTCTTTGTGGTGGACACAGAGACCATCCCTTCTCCCTCTCCTGACTTTGGATTATTCAAATTTCCTGTGATCAGCTTTGAAGAACATCTACATTGGACTTTATGTGAGATTCCCTCCTCTCAGCAAGACCTTACTAACAAGCAGTCTGCTATTAGATTTAGCCACAGTGTAGCTTTTATCCATCCCTATAACTCCAGGGTGGAGACCCATAGATCTTAGAGTCAGTTTACCTATACCCCTTCCTTACCTATTGTGTAAATGGAATTAGCTCACCCCCCATTCATAGTTAAAACTCTAGCCACCAGAGATAAAGTCATCCCTACCTCCCTTAGTGGGGAGGGGAGATGAGTTACCCACACATGACAATAAGTAACAAATCAAGAACAAGGGACTGCCC
>NW_025346571.1:0-1051 GCF_016433145.1 Gracilinanus agilis | reverse complement strand
ATTGGGAGAATTTATTTTTCATATTCTGCATAAACAAAAATACTTGCAAGAATGTCAATTCTTGCCTCTAGAGTCTGGGTCAGAGACACCATCTGCTCTGCTACTTTTTGCAATTTCTTTGTCCCTGGAAATCCCCAGGAATGGCTTCCTTTTGTTAAAAGGGTGGAGGGAGAACTCTAAAAGATTGTTTAAGTAAAAAACTCATTACCCTTCACCTTAACGCTAAGAGCTTCAAGAGGTTTATCCTGTGATGGTATTGCGAACAGAGAAGGACAGGAACCATTTTCACAGAAGGACTTCTATCAGGTATGGTTCAGACATGTTGCGAGGGCTTAACGAATTGGCCTGGCCCCCTAGAAAGTCTCTTCTGGACCCAGTTCCTGTCAGGGAGACAGTAATGGCAGACAGCTTCAAGTTTAACTTAATGGAAGCTTATTAAAATTGCCTCCCCGAATTTCCTCTTTCACCCTCTCTCTTCGCAAATCCTACGTGACTGCCTGGTGTCTTAACTGGGTGGTTTATTAACACAGGATCCAGGAAGGTTTCAGAGAGAGGGATTAGGAATCCTTAGTCTATTCACAAAAGGAGTTAGGAAGTCTTGTTGGCCTAAGCCAAGCCTAAGCTTTAGCCTGACAACGTTCTTTTCCCTTCCTCTCTTCTGCCTGCTAACCTACTCTAATGGCAGCTAGCCGTGTCCTTCTTATGCTGGCACAGAGAGGAATTATCTTCAGGCTGGCTCAGTGGGCTTTCCCAGCTGAAACCCCTCCAGCTGCTGTCAGCAATTTAAGCAGCCTCTTGTGGCTGTTATCCAGGAGAAAACCCGTCTGATCTCTGGTCTCTGAGGCACGAGGTAAAGGTTGGGAAAATCCCAGGTGTTCAAAGATGTGACTCCTGAGCTGAGGTCATCGTCCTCCTCCATTCACCACCGAGTCCCAGGACGATCTCCCCCAAAGTTCTTTCCCAGCAGCCTTTGCTGTTTCTTCCCAAGGCCTCTCCTGCCACTCAGTTCAACACCCCAAATATCCTTCTCTGTGCTTGCTTGTTCCCACAA
>NW_025346570.1:0-1296 GCF_016433145.1 Gracilinanus agilis | reverse complement strand
GTATATATATATATACACATAGATATATATACATATATATATTTTCAGTTTTTTCAGTTTTGTCTGAGTTTTTGTGACACCTATCTTAGGATTTTCTTCCCAGAAATACTATAGTGATTTGCCATTTCATTCTCCAGATAATTTTACAGATAAGGAAATGGAGGCAAACAGGGTTAAGCAACTTGCCCACAGGGTCATACAGCTAGTTAAGTATATGAGATTGGATTTGAACTCAGGATTTTCTAATCCCAGGTCTGACATTCCATCCACTGCACCATTTAGCTGGGTTTGCATGGAAGTGAATCTAGAAATTGATAGAGGCAGAGAGATTCAGAAGCCTTTGGTACTGACAGAAAGTTCATAGGAGGAAATTAAAAGCATGAGTGTAACAATCAAACTAGAGAATTTTGTAAAGAATATTGAAAGGCAGATAGAAAATATGTTCCTGATTCATTGAGCTGTCAGTACTCTCTCCCCCACAAAATGAATTTATATAATATATATTCTAATATTTACTCGTGTGTTCATGCTATTATTTTTATTTGTGTTGTCAGTGTCTAGCACAGTTCCTGGAACATAGCAAATACAGACATGCTTGTGTGTGTGTGTGTGTGTGTGTGTGTGTGTGTGTGTGTGTTCAGCTGAACTGAATTGAACTGGGTCTAAGATGTAAGAAATGAAGCTAATTTTGAAAGGTATTCTACTGGTAACATTTAGAGTTGAAATGCAGAGACATCATTTAGTGGGCTAAAGCAGCAAAGCTTTAAAATATATTTTCCTAATAGTAAAAAATTGCTTTTATTATCTGTCTTAGGGGTTCTTAATCTGGGCTCCAAGGATTGTCAAGGGGAGTCATGGATAGATTTTATGGAGTCAATAAACTTAGATGGTAAAAATATATATATTTAACTGAATTAAGATTTCCTTTAGCTATTTAAATACATTAATTGAAGTGGTCCATAGGTTTAACTAGCCTGTCTAAATGGTCCAAGACACAAAAAAGCTCCGGAAGCCCTTGTATATTATGTTCTGCATCTCTGTCTCTGTCTCTGTCTCTCTCTATCTCTCTCTTTTGTCTCTCTATTTCTGTCTATCTCCATCCCTCTTTCATTGTTTCTCTCTGTCTTCCTCTGTTTATGTCTGTCTGTCTTTGTCTGGCTCTGTTTTTCTCTGTCTCTCTATCACTCTTACTGTTTTTTCTCTATTTCAATCCACCCTCTTTTTTCTCTTTCCCTCCATCTCCTCTCTTTCTCTCTCTCTCTCTTTTCAACACCCTATTCCCTGCCCCCAAAGAAT
>NW_025346569.1:0-1347 GCF_016433145.1 Gracilinanus agilis | reverse complement strand
TGAAAGAAGAGGCAGTGAAAAATGTTTCTGTGTGAAGCAAAAATTAATCATTTAAAATTTCAGAATTTTAAGACTATGCTTTTCATTGTGTCACTAATTAACAAAGTATTTGTCTAAAAGAAAAGCAACCTACATTTCTGTAATACCCAAGGAGATAATTTCTAAAGTATTTTCATATAAATTATTTCCATCCATTTAATTTTTTCTTACATATTTTTGACATCTTGAACTTGGTGTCTAGTAGACACCTTACCCTGAAAATGTTCAAAAGAAAATATGTTATCTTCTCCTCCAAACAGTTCAAATTTCCCTATGTCCATATCAAGGGCATTACTAACCTTCTTGTTTGTCACGCACATCCTCAGGATGTCTTACTTGCTTTCATCTCACATAGCCTATCTCTTACCAATTATTGTCATTCCTTCCTTTATAACATCTTTCATATGCAAGCCCTTCTCTCAGTCACAGAGCACCATTCTCCAGAATATCCTTATCACTTCAAGCCTGGATAATATTCTACTACAAGGTATCTTTGCTTTAAGTCTCTCCATTCTAGTCTTTCCTCCACTCACTCACCTGCTGAAGTGAATTACTATATTGTGAAAACACAGTATAATTAGATTCAGAGTTTCAAGGGGAACTTGGAGAAAACCCTTGTCTGATCCCATTTTACAGATGATGAAACCAAAGTCTACAAAGACTTTCTCAAGGTTGCTGACAAGGAGTAAGCAGATTTGAGATACTAAAACAAATTTTGTTTTTCTAGATTGTAAAACTCTAATAATCAATTGTGAAAAAAATCATTTTATTAATAAATTTAAAGTAATTATTATACTCTTTAATGTGTAATGTGTCTGGGAAAGTATGTTTAAGCTACCTTGGCCAGAAAAAAATGATAACTTCCTAATCCTTTCATTATAATCCCCTTTTATTCTCCTTTCTCTAAAAGTCACTCCAAGATTTTCCTGGTTGATAGAATATTTTAGGGCTTATGTATTCTCTGCAGTCAAAACCTTTGAGAACTCTTAAGATAACTCAACATCATACCACTAAGATGTCATAGTACATTTCTAAACAATCATAATTTCTTTTGAGACTTTGCTTGATCATAAGGTTCTAAGTTTTAATATTCTTTTCAGAGGTGATGGCTGCCAAACTCCTCTAATTAGTCAGACACACAATCTTTGAAGGGGAAACATTATTCTCTTCAACAGAGACGAACTATGTAGAAAATTGGTATTTCACATTAAAGAATTGTAATTCACATTGCAAAAAACACAAAGGGCTTTTGTGTTTGTATTTTGTCAAATTTATTAGTGTTTACTATGAACACACCCCTTGTTGTGT
>NW_025346568.1:0-1756 GCF_016433145.1 Gracilinanus agilis | reverse complement strand
GTTAAGATGGAGGCAGAGTAAAAAGCAGCTACTTAACCTCTCCTAACTGAAACATATAGGACTCCTCAAGGGGACATAAAAAGAAATCCAGATGAACAGAGGGACCCCACAACAGGGCGCAGCTTTGAAGGTACATGGGGTCGGGGCATTTCCATGCTATAAAGGGGTATAACAGCTCTCACTAAATCACAAGCTGAGCCACCCCCTTACCCCCCCTCCAACTCCAAAGCCAGCACAAAAGAAGTAGAGCAAGTTTGGGGCACCCATTTAATCATTGGCAGCTCCAGGGCCTGCTCCTGAGAACAGCAAGATTTAAGACCCCAAGAGGCTAAAGAATGCATGCGGACTTTGAACACAGACCTTGAGCACAGGCACTGGCAAAGGCTTGGAAACCTTGAGTAGGGAACCAGTGCAGACAGGTGCACAACTGTGGAAACAGTTCCTGAGACTGGTAAAGGAGCCTCCAGCAGAGGATCAAGCAAGGGGGACCACCAGGAGGCTTGAAACTGAGAACAACCAGAACTGAGACCTCAGGAGCCTAAAGAGTGCAGACACACCCTGAGTGTCAGGATAAACCTGAGAAGGCTCTGGGCTAAAAATGGCAAGCCAGAATCAGGAATCCCAGAAGAGAAAGATTAACAAGAAGAAGAAATCTTTAACACTTTACAACTTTTACACAGAGAAAATCCAGACAGCAGAGCAAACAGAAGAGGAGAACAAACAAGCAATCACATCCAAACCCTCCCAAAATAATGAAAACTGGCCACAAGCTCTTGAAGAGTTCAAATCTGAGATGACAAGAAAGATGGAAAAGATTTGGCTAGAGAAATGGAAAATAACTCAAAAGGAAATCAGGCAAGAAAATAACAGTTTAAAAGGAAGGATTTCGCAATTAGGAAGTGAGGCAAGTAAATTGAAAACCAGAAATGACCAGATTGAAAAGTAAAACCAAAAGATTATAGCCAAAAACCAGTCTCTAAAGGCTAGAATTGAGCAATTAGAAGCTAATGATCTCTCAGGACATCAAGAACAAATAAAACAAAGTCAAAAGACTGATAGACTGATAAAATAGAAGGAAACATGAAATATCTCAATGAGAAAGTGACAGACCAAGAAACCAGGTCTAAAAGAGACAATCTGAGAATCATTGGTCTTCCTGAAAAAGCAGAAATTAATAGAAATTTTGACTCCATACTAAAAGAAATTATTCAGCAAAATTGTCCTGATGGTTTTCCTAATGTTGAACCATCCTTGCATTCCTGGTATAAATCATACCTGACCATGGTAGATGATCCTCTTGATCACTTGCTAGAGTCTCTTTGCTAGTATTCTATTTAAGATTTTTGCATCTATGTTCATTAGGGAAATGAGTCTGTAGTTTTCTTTCTCTGTTTTTGATCTACCTGGCTTTGGAATCAGTACCATATTTGTGTCATAAAAGGAATTTGATAGGACTCCTTCTTTGCTTATTATATCAAATAAATTGTATAGTATTGAGATTAGTTGTTCTTTGAATGTTTGATAGAATTCACATGTGAATCCATCGGGCCCTGAAATTCTACAACAAGAGGGCAATACAGACATTGAAGCATCCATAGATCACCCTCTACACTAGACCCTGAAAAGACAACCCTCAGGAATATAATAGCCAAATTCAAGAGCTTCCAAGTAAAAGAAAAAAATTTTTACAAGAAGCCAGAAAGAGACAATTCAGATATCAAGGAGCACCAATCAGGATCATAGAGGATCTGGCAGC
>NW_025346567.1:0-2462 GCF_016433145.1 Gracilinanus agilis | reverse complement strand
AGGGCCAAAAATGTTTGGAAACCACTGCTCTAAACCATCGCTCTTTTGCAAATTGTTATAATATGGAAATAGGTTTCGAACAAGGATATAGGTAAAACCCAATGTAATTGCTCATTGGCTCCGGGAATGGGGTGGGAGGAGGGGAGGGAAAGAATATGAATCATGGAACCATGGAAAAATATTATAAATTAAATAAATTAATTAATTAAAAAAATAAAAACAAACCAAAAGAAGGGTTTAAAAAATAAAAACAAACAAAAAATTTCTCGAGATATTATAATAATCACAATCTGGGGACTACCTTTTTGTTCAGTCATTTCAATTGTATCTGACTGTGAACCCATTTGTGTTTTTCTTGCCATTCCTTTCTCTAGCTCATTTGACTGATGAGGAAACTGTGGCAAACAAGGTTAAATGACTTGCCTAGGGCCAGACATTTAGTTAAGGTCTGAGGTCTTTGATTTGAACTCAGGCCTTCTTAAATCCAGGTCCAGTGCTTTATCCACTGTGCCACCTGAGTACTACCTTGCCCTTAACTCATATCACACTCCCAGGACTTAGAAGTATTTCTTTCCTGCACAAAGACTCTGACCACTTCTGCTATAGCCCCTGGTCACAGAGCAGGCAACAGGCCTATTTAATACTCAGAGGGAACAAAATTCTTATCTGGGAAGTTCATAAGCATTTATAAAACACCTACTATGGGCCCGGGACTGAGCCTCAGTACTGGGGATAAAAATAAAAAGTTCCCAACAGAGCCTCTGTCCCTGAGGAGCTAATATTCTGCTGGAGTGTCCTGGAATGACTCGGGAAAGGTTTATTAACATTCCCTTGACCACCACATCCACGTAGAACCCTGTGGAGGAGATGGGGATCTCTGTATCCAAGCATTCCAAGAACAGACTGATTTCTTTAAAACTAAGTAAGTCTATCTTGGAACAAGGCTAGAAATGAGGCTGCTAAGCGATGTAATAAGCAGATACCTGGGTCTAGAGTTAGGAAGACACAAGTTCAAATCTAGCCTCAGACATTTACTAGCTATATGACCCTGGAAAAGTCACTTAACCTCAGTTTCTTCAGTTTCCCAGGCTTGTCATATAAGGATTAAATGAGATAATATTTGTAAAGCACTTAGTATTGGTACATAGTACATATTTTGTAAATGTAAATCTTGATCATTTCTTCCTCTCCCTGGACCTGGACTTTGAGTTTGACCCCCTCAAAAATTAAAAAAATAAAACCCATTTATATTCAGTATTTACCATGTACCAGGCACTGTGCTAGAGGCATTTAGATATGATTGAGGGAAATAGCCCTGGCTGTGATCTGACAATTGGCTCTGTGGGGCCCTCCCCTCCTCAGGAGTGACAGCTCCTATTCCCCCCTCGTCCCCCAAAGCTCCTGACACTGAACTCCTTGGCACTGTCAAATCATTCAACAGTAGAAACAGGTCTGGTTTTGTCAGTGAAAATAACATGAAGAAAGAAGCATTATCATCTGTTTCGCTGCTGCTCCCCAAGGATCACGGGGACTTTCCATCCGACTTACTGCTGAAACCTCCTATATATGTTATCCCCCACACCTGTCACCTTTTCAACGTGAGCTCCTCGAGAGCAGGAACCATCTTTTATTTTCTATTTGCCTCTTCTACGTAGCACATAGTCATCATTTAGTAAACAGTTTTTCTTTCATTCATTCATTCATTCATTCATTCATTCATTCCTAAAGATTCAGCCAGCAGTTTCCCAAACTCTTTCCAGCCATTTCCCAAATTCCAGTTTAGGTTAACAAAGGCAATATCCCAGAAGCATCTACACCTGAGGATGACTCCTCAGCAACACAGAGCATGAAAGTCCAGAAGCTTTCTTGAGCTGGCTCCGCTCCAGCTGATGTTCCAGAGCAATCCTTTCCCCATATGAAAAGACATACATGTAATTGCCCAGGGTTTATAGGAAAACTTACTCTCGAGGGCTGGGTCATGTTGGGTAATAAACCTCCAAGAGTGTTTGAAGTCTGAGGGAACACCCTCAGTTAACAAGGATCCTCCCTGAGTGGGAGATTAGGGAAGGACATACATTTCAAAGGTGGAACTTTCTCCCAAGGAGATCAAAGTCTGGGGCATTTTATACCCCTCATCCCAAGGGAGGAAAGGTCTAGATTCCTTCTGGCAGGTGAGACTAGCAGGCCAGGTCTATCTTGTGAAGAAACATCCCAAGAGATGGCTTCTAAGTCAGGAAGCTACTGAAGACCAGTCATTATGGGTGGGAGAGGAAGAAATTTTTTAGGTATATCATAGGATAAGATTTTGAGCTATAAGGAACTTTAGAAATGGTCTATTTACATTAGAATCTAGCTTATCTGGAATTTTAGCTTATCATCTGGATCTCTGGAGTACCAGACACTGGACTTGATGATCATATATTATATATTTGTTTTAAACCATTTAAATCTAGGGTTTTTTT
>NW_025346566.1:0-5057 GCF_016433145.1 Gracilinanus agilis | reverse complement strand
AATAAATTATTGTAGTTTATATTATAATAAAATATAATTATATTATATTATTATTATAAAATAATAAATAATCTAAATTTATTGGAACAACCCTAGAATATAGATACTATTATTGTCCCTATTTTACAAAGGAGGAAATTAAGGCAGACAGAAGTTAAGTGGCTTGTATAGAGTCACATAACTAGTAGGTATCTGAGGTCAAATTTGAACTCATGCATTCCCAACTCTAGGTTTCCCTATCCATTGCATCACCCAGCTACCTCTCTACTGAGCATTTGGGCCTCAATTGAAAACATTGACAAAAAATCCAGACCTTTTTCAAATGAATTTCTGCCTAACAATACCTCATTCATCTTGAATTCATGAAAAAAAAAATTGAGCCCAAGAGAGAAACCTTTGTTTCTATAAAACGTCATCTTATTTGATTCTGTCCGATTGAGATCTTTTTGGATACGTTCATCCTCCGTGAACATTATCTTTCTCATCATCTACACACCTGATAAGCCTGGCATCTCTCTCTGCATTCGAGGTACTGATAAAAAATGTGAAAATGGCACAAGGCTGCCTCTGGCGTGCTCCACTGGGAAGCTTCCACCAAGTTGTCCTCGTCTGGGTCATCAATGACTGCTCGCTTTTTGGCTGCCTTTGCTCCTGCTCTGTTGCATACTCATGTTCTGACTATGTCTAACTGTCCTGGCCTCAGTTTCCTCCTCTGCAAAATGGGCATAATAATAGCACCCACATCTTGGGAGATCACCCACATCAAGTGCCCCCACAGACCTTAAAATGCAAGCAATTATTATTATTATTATTATTATTATTATTATAGTAATAACAATCATGATGATAACTTCCCACTAGTGTCAGATAAGTGAAAATGAGCTGCCAGCAGGAGTGAGTGCAAGAGGGGAGAAGAAGGAGCCTCGAAACGCTCGCCTTTGTCTTGCCGAGTGAAGTCTAACATTCCTCCGTAACACGGCTTAAGACAGAAGAGGAAAAGGCCTGTGTATATGGAAGTACTAAGTGTTCGTCTTCTCCCCTAGGACTGGATTTGACTCATTATGCTGACACAGCACGAGCAAATTAGGGCATTTCCATGCACGTGAATTCCTGCCTAAATGATGAAAAGCGCGGCCCCTCCCCAGAGGATCCTGGCTGCCTGATTTATGGGAATGCGGAACACGCTCCAATCTGAGGATCTCTGGGCCCCAGTCAGAGCGCCAGGGCAGTCTAGGGTCAGGCTCCCGCAGAGAGGGGGCCACTCAGTCAGATTAAACCCAGTACCTGGATGTTAGCTGATAATGCGGACGCCTTGGGGGTCTCTCCGGGGCGTCCTCAGTCCTGCTTCCTCCGGTCACTGGCGTGGGGACAGCTGCTCTCCCAGGAGAGACAAACCAAAGATAATCAAACAGGTAACACTGGTCTTCGTGTTACCAACTAGTGTTTGGTGGATTTATTATTCCACAGTCATGGGATTATTGATTTAGAACAAAAAAAGAGACCTTGGAGGATTTTAGATAGACTTGAAGGGACCTTAGAGCCCGCCCTAGTTCAATGGCCCATTCTGCAGATGAGGAAACTGAAGATCAGAAATATGGAGTGACTTGGGGTCTTGGGTCTAGGTCTGAAAGGGCCCTCAGAGCTCACCTGGTTCAGCCCCCTTCGTGTCCCAGATGAGGGACCTGAGGCTCAGGACAGTAATCTGAAGCACACCAGCAGTGGAAAGGACAGGAGGGATGCCTTTCGCTGGGGCCATCGGGAGCAAGGAGCGAGGGGACTTCAAATACTTGTCATCTGAAACCTAAACAGAGTTTTCTACAGGGTTTGACAATATCGCCAAATCCATCTGATGCCGGTAGTTGACGGGTGAATTGTCTCCTGGGGGTTTCTGTATTTGGAGATGGGGAAAAAGATCCTGCTTGCTTGAAATGTTTCTGGTTATGTTGCTGCCTTTGCCCAGTGGAGCCCGTCTTTGATCTTTGATTTTTTTTCTTTTTTATCAACCTGGTTGAAAGGCCCACTGATGGACAAAATGATTGGAGATGACAGTGTGTAGTTTTCCCTCCATCAGAAAATCCCACGGCCCCTCCCCTGACATCTCCCGTAAATCACTTTCTGGACCCTGGGTTGCCTCCACTCTTTACCTTCAAACCCCATTGTCTTTGATTGGGCTTCAAGGGGAATGGAGCCTGATGGCTGCATATCACCCGTGGAAACGCCTGGCAGTCTGCTCGCTCTAAAGAGGGATCAATGGGAAACAGACGGGCACTCGTGTTTCTAGGAAGGAGAATACTGACGGGGGTACTGAGGATCTGGATTCTATTTTTGTCATTTCGAGATCCGCTACTTTTCTGAGTGTAAAAATAGAGCTGGATTTGAAGTCAGAGAGCCTTCTTATTAGTGATCCAGCCTTGGGTAAGTCATTTCCCTCTCCGGGCTCCAGTTTTCTTACCTATAAAATGGAAGTGGTTGTATTCAGTGGCTTCTGAGATTTTTCCCAGCTCAAGGTCTATGATCCAATGAAGATATGCTTCCAAAAACTAACTAGAGGTCTTGAGAGGTCAGAGTCCAAGTGGAGAAGATGTTCTCTTGCCTAGTAGACAGTTAGATGGTTCAGTGGATAGAGCTCTGGACTTGGAGTCAAGAAGACCTGATTTCAGTTCAGGTTCAGCTTCCAAATACTTCCAAGCTATGTGGCAAGTGACTTAACTTCAGCCTGCCTCAATTTCCTCATTTGTAAAAAAAAAAAAGATACAATGAAAGCACTTCTCTCTCAGGGTTGTTGTGAGGATCAAATGAAGCAGAATTTGTAAAGTGCTTGGCAAGGTGCCAGGCCCACAGTAGGCACTTCATAAATGCCTGTTTCCTTCTTCTCCTTGCTGTTATTAGATGCTCTTAGCTAGGGTGCCAGTTTCTATAAGCAACAGTTGTCTTGTCAGCAGAACTCTGCTGCCTCTAAAGGAAGTCAACATGGTATCTACTGGGGTCCTCCATTTATTCTGGGGAGATGGTATTAGAACATCCTGTCTTCTTATCTCAGTTTCCCCTACTTCATCATACCTCCATATGTACAGTGCATAGCCTAGTGCTTGTAAGTCCCTGAATGGAGGGCAGCTAGGAAGCAAAGTGGATAGAGCAGCAGGTTTGGAGTCAGAAAGACCTGGATTCAAAGCTGACCTCAGACACTTCCTAGCTGTGTGATCCTGGGCAAGTCCCTTTACCCCAGTTGCTAAGCCCTTATTTCTCTACTGCCTTGGAACTGACACTTAGCATTCATTCTAAGGCAGAAGGTAGAGGTGGAGAGAGAGAGAGAGAGAGAAAGAGAGAGAGAGAGAGAGAGAGAGAGAGAGAGAGAGAGAGAGAGAGAACCTGGGTGCTAATGGGGTACCTTGCACAGAAAAGGTCCTTATTGGATAAATGCTTGCTAATCTGGCTTTGGATTGGTTATGGAGTGAAGAATCAAAATTATGAGGCACTAACTTTATTATGAGTGTTTAAATTAATCAGGAGATAGATACTTGGCACATGGTGACAGAGGTCATTAATTGTTGTTATCCAGACATTTTTCAGCTATGTCTGACTCTTTGTGACTCCATTTTGCTTTTCTTGGCAAAGATGCTAGAGTGGTTTACATTTCCTTCACCAGATCCTTTACAGATCAGGAAACTGAGGCAAACAGGAGAAAGTGACTTGCCCAGGGCTACACAGCTAGTAAGTCTGAGGCCAGATTTGAACTCATAAAGATGAGTCCTTATGACTTTATAGCATTCTATCTGCTGTGCTACTTAGCTGCCTCAGGCATTAATTACTGTTTTTTTCAAATACTGAAAATAGAGGTTTTGAGAATTTCAAGAGTCTCCCACAAGTTTATCAATAATGATGGTGGCGATAACGACAGGAGCCAATGGAGTATGAACTGGCATTCTAGTATTTTTGTTTAATTACAAAGAGTTATGATTTCATCTCCCTGTATGAGGGTTCATGGAACACAAAGTAGAAAAGCATATTGGCAGTACAGCGATTTGTCCCAGGATATTTTCTATCTGAAACCATTGAGAAGAATGATTTTTTTATGCTGATGATGATAATTAAACTTTTCATAGTGCTTTAAAGTTTACAAAGTGATTTCCACACACAAATGCATTTGAACTTATCACTGACACTGTGAGGTGGGGTCTTACTCTTCCCCTTTTAAGCCTAAAATACTAAGAAAAGCCAGGTTGGGAATTAAGGATCAGGAATATGGAGTTTGGGCTTCTGTTCTGTTAAGAGCTTTTTAACCCTAGTCAAGTTCTTAAATTTCTGGTCCTTTTTTTTCTTATCTGTGCAATGGGAGGGTTGGACCAGATGGACTCTGAGGTCCCTTCCTCCTCCATATCTATGATTCTGCATCCTCTGACCTTTCTCTCTCTCTGGGCCCTGGTTTCCTCCTTGTACTCACTGGTCACTAAGGTCCTTCCCTACTCCAGAAGCTTTGGCGTCCAGCATCCTGGTGTGCCATCTCTCTTTGTGACTAATCCTTTGCTGTCTCTTCTTTTTCCCAATCCTTAACTATAGGGTGTCCATGAGGCCCAGCTCCTGCCTCCCCAATTCTGTCTTTCTAGTATTCTTTGGAAGAACTTCTTGGCTCCTATGACTTCTGTGATCAGATAGTGCCAGTGGTTCAGAGCTCAATCTGTGGCATGTCTTGACCTTATAAAATACTATAATTATCAGAGGCAGATGAAGCCTTAGATATCTCCTCATCTAATGGACTCATTTTATAGATGACACAACTGAGGCTTGGCAAGAGACCACCAAGCTAGAAATGGACAGAGCTAGGACTTGACATAAGCATCTTCTGACTTCATGACCAGAGTTCTCTCACTGGAGCAGGTTTTTTAAACAAGTGACAAGCAGAGGTTATCAGCCTCAGATTGTCTTTGTGGAGCACATTGAATCAAAAGTCTTCTTTCCTACTTCCCTTTTTTATTTCCCTCCTTTCCTTCTCCATCTCTTTCCTCCCTCCCTCCTTCCCTCCCTCCTTCCCTTCCTTCCTTCCTTCCATCCTTCCTTCC
>NW_025346565.1:0-1255 GCF_016433145.1 Gracilinanus agilis | reverse complement strand
AGATGTCAAAAAATCCAAGCACTAAAGTACATCCTTATTAAATCAAATTCTTGAGATATTTTTCAGTAGTGTCTGACCCTTGTCGATCCCACTTGGGATTTTCTTGTCAAAGATGCTAGAATGGTTTGCCATTTCTTTTTCCAGCCCATTTTACTGATGAGAAAACTGAAGCAAACGGGGTTAAATTACGTGCTCGGTGTCATACAGCTAGTAAATGTTTGAGGCCAGATTTGAACTCAGGAAGATGAATCTTCTTGATTCTCTGCCCAGATCTCTATCCCCTATGCCATCTAGTTGCCCCTTGAGATCAATGCCTATTTCGTCTTCTTTTAGACACATTTTGTACACGCTGAGCCATCTGGCTTCCAAAGCCAAAGCAGATTGGAAACAGGAATTGGATGTTGGGGATGCTGGCATCCTGAAGGCAGCAGGAGGTTTCAGCTGACAGCCTATCTATGGTAGAGGGGATAGATATAAAAAACAACACTTAATGCCACTTAGCTAACTTGCCAGAGGTCACAAAGGTTTCTAAGGACAGTTAAGACTTGAACTCAGGTCTTCTGACTCCGAGTGTTTTTCCCATGATACCACACACACAATCTGTACCAGTATCTGTATTTCCTGTATTTGCCTAGTTTTTACTTTCTGCATACATGTGGCTCCCTGCTAGGAGAAAATATGTTTTTTGAAGTCAAGGACAGCTTTATTATTGATCTTTGTATTCCTAAATTCAAGTACAGTGCCTGGGACAAAGGAACTAAAGAAAAGAGTACTGAAAAAAAGATAACACCCTAAACTCTCTTCCCTGACCTCTTTCCACATCTCCATGGAGGAGACAGGCAGAGCCTGGTAAGAATTCCATTTTGCTCCATCTAACAGGGAGGAGAAAGCAGAATTCTATACTGAATGAACTAATGAATGAAAAAAGCATTTATTAAGTGCTTAATATAGGCAAAGAGTATTTACCTATAATAAATATGTGTCAAGGTTACCAGCACAATCCCTTCTCTCAAGAAACTCACATTTTAATGGGAGAGACAACACAGAGGAAAGGTTGCAGATGCAAGTGAGATGGAAAGGTCTCATGGCCCTTAGGGTACAGCAAAAAAGCAGATGTTAATACCTCTTCTTAAATGTCATTATTTAGTGACTCTTCACAAGAACTGATAGCAACATCCAAGGTGGAACAGTTGAATTACATTTGATCTTCTCCAAACCTCATAAGAGAGATAGAACTAACTTGATTAAAACCACT
>NW_025346564.1:0-7673 GCF_016433145.1 Gracilinanus agilis | reverse complement strand
CCCCCTCGGGGAGGGGAGGCAGAGAGAAGGGGGGTGGGCCATGGGGAGGAGGCAGAAGAGAGGAGGGGGGTGGGCCGTGGGGAGGAGGCAGAGAGAAGGGGGCTGGGCTGCTGGGTCCCCCTTCCCCGCCCCTCAGCTATTGCTGGACACCAGGCTGATGACCTGCTCCAACTTGCCCCGCAGCTTCTGCTTTCGGCAGCCAACGTCTCGGTCCAGGGCAGTGAGGATCTGCGGGCCAGACGGGGCGGGTGAGGGAAGGGCCTGCCCGGCTGCCCTTCCCCCTCTTTCTCTCCCTCTCCCTCACTGGCTGCCTTCTGCTGTGTGCCCATCGCTGGCACTATTTCCCACCCTTGATGCCCCTAGACGTGCTCTGCCGGCCCACACTCTTCCCCTCGGGCAACCTGGCACAGAAGGTGCCTTTTTAAAAAACCGACAACCCAGTATCATTGGTTCCAAGGCAGCGGAGCAGAAAGGCCTAGGCGGTGGGGGTCAAGTGACTGGCCCAGGGTCACCAGCTAGGAAGCGTCAAGAGGTCGCATCTGAACTCAGATCTAGCTAGAGCACCCCCAGCTACCCACCTCTTGCATTTGCCTGGGCCTCCTACCGGTGCTTAATGAATGCCTTCTGAATGGAGCAGACTTGGCCCTGACCACCAGAGCTCCAGCCAGGAGACCCTAGCCCCTTCCTCTGTCTCCTGGAAATTCCCCAACGAACACCCCTGCAGCCTCCCAACTCCCTGCTTCAGTGAAGGCCGCCACTACCCCTGGTGCCCATCAGGCTCAAGGGCACCTGGAACCAGAGACTGTGGGGTTGCTGAGTCAAGGAGCCCGGCCTGCCTTCAGGCATGGGGAAGGGCGCCCACCCTCTCGGGCCTGATGGGGCTCCTCTGGTCCCTCAGGAAGACACCTCCTAGATGGTCGCGTCTTCCTGTCCCGAGCTTGGCCACACGGCACCTTTCCCTCCCCAGTGACAGTACCCAAAGGCACCCTTTGCGCCAACTGCGGGCCAAGTGGCTCCAGCCTCTGTACCTTTCTTTCTCAGGCGGTCCCTCTACCCATCCCCTCCCTTCAAGGACCCGCTTGGAAACGGCCAAATTGGCCGACCACAGGGCCCTCTGCCACGTGCCTCGGAGCTCCCTGGGCCAGCTAGGGCCTGGGCCACAACCTCGAGCCACCCTACAAGCCAGCTTAGACCAGGGAGCTGGGGGGCAGGATGGGGGAGGCAGTGAACAGAGCCCCACCTCTTCTCGGTACTTGTTGATGTAGAAGTAGAGCTCGCTGAGGGCACTAAGGGTGTTGAAGTCATTGGCATGGAGGCGGGACTGTTCCACGAGGTAGGCGTCCATGTCTTGATCACTGATCGATGCCATCTTTGAGATATCTCGGTAGTACCTGTTGGGGCAGAGGTCATGGAGGAAGGAAGGGCCTCTCTCTCCATCCCTGGAACCACCTTCTCCCCCATGCTGCTCTCGTCTTCCCTCTGAGCCCTCCGGCACAGATGAGGAGGCCCTCCTCCGGCCTTTCCCACCCATGTTGGCCTCCATACCCCTTTGCTCACAATTGATTCCAACCCCACGTGGCCTTCAAGGCCCACCCCAGGCCAGAAGCCTCTCTACAGTGTCTGGACCAGGGTGGGCCGTTCTGGGGGTCACAGGTGGATGCCTCTGCTTTGCAGCATCAATTCCTCAGACAAGGACAGCATCTTCTGCCCCTGCCCAATCATTCCACAGGCTAGGAGTGCACACAGTAGATGCTCAGTAAAGGAGAACCAATTCCCTGCCCATCCCCTTCTTCCCGGGAGGAGGTGGGGGAACTGCCCCCTTCCACCCTGAACTAAAACAGCACCCACTGCCCATTCTGCATGCTGCCGCCAATGGAGAAAAGGAGAAAGCAGCTGCTGAGCCCTTCCCTGACCATCCTTGGTGCCCCGCTTGTCCCCTCAGACAGGCCTGCTGGACACGGTGCCCACCTCTCCACCCAGGTCTTGTAGTTGGGGATATCCTTGGCATAGAGGAGCTTGTTGGAGGGTGAATCCTTGCCCAGCCGGTGCTCAGAGGTGGAGCACGAGTCCATGAAGGTCTGGGCCACCACCGACAGGCAGGCGTCCGTGATACTGTTCTTGTGAATGTCGAACACAAACTGCGGATTCTTGAGCACGTTCACCCAGAAGCGGAGAGGGAGGCTGGTAGGGAGTTCCCAAGGCCTCCAGTGAGGGCAGAGCCTACCTGCTTGGCCCTCCCAATCCTCCCACCACATCCCCCTCCCCCCAGCATCTTTGGCCCTCAGGGCAGGCCAGTTTCCCCAATTGGGCTCTGCCAACTCACCTTGTCATGCTGGGTCCCTCAGCTAAAACTTTACTGCAGATGCCAGGCCAAAGCGGGGGGGGGGGGGGAGGAATCCAAAGAAACAGCCTTTTCCTGAGCTCTGCCCGCTTCAGGATTTGAATGCCTACGCAGCTGGCTTCAGCTCGAGCCCCCACACAAATGCTACACTGTTTCCTGCCTTTAAGCTTTTGCTTGTGCAACCCCCCTCCCACTCCATCTCCTCCGAAAAATCTTCAGGGAAAGTCCCCGGATGCTACTAAGAACTGCCAAGTCCAGGGATGGACGAATCAGAGCAGAGGTCATTCTAGGTGCCCAGCACGTGAACACCGAGAGTTCCTTCAACAGAAGAGGAAGATGTGGTCTTTGGAAGGCACCCCTGCTGGCCTCTGCCACGCAGCTAATGACCCACAAGAGCCCTGCACTTTATGCCAAGCCCCTGAGACATTCGGAGGATGCCCCTCACTGGACACAGCGGAGCACACCTGGGAGTGGTGGGGATGGGACAGAGCTGGAACAAGCCACCAGGAGGCCCTAACCCCTGGAGGAGGCTCTGCCAACTCTTGGATGGGCAGGATCAGCTGTGCATTTCTAGAGGGTGTCCCCTCCCCCAAGCAGCCCTAGGACAGGTAGGTACCAATTGCTTTTCCAGGTGTGTCGCACATCAGGGTCTGCAATCTGCTGCCGGTCTGCCTGCTCATCCAGGAAGTCAAACATGTATTTAATGGCAAGTGGCAGGGCCGAGCCCCGGTGGGCAGTGCTGAACACTGTCTCAAAGAGGTCATCTACGAACTTCTGCAGGGTTCCCTGGGAAGAATAGCACAGGTATGTCCCCACCAGGGCAAGAAGATACAAGACAGCTGAAGGGGACTTAGAGGAGGAAACTGAGGCCTGGGCAGGGCCAGGGGCTTGGGTGGGAGCACGCAGTGAGTGAGTGGCAGTAACAGAAGAGGTTAGGAAATGAACACGCAGTAGGTGATATCCATAGTAATGTAGTGGTCAATACACCCAAAGATCCAAGCTGCCATAGGAAGAACTTGCCATCTGGCAAAAACTGCCGGGAAAAGAGGCAGAAACTAGGCAAAGACAAACATCTCACACCATACCTCAAGGTAAAGTCAAACTGGATACTTGAGCTAGAAATAAAGGGGACTACCATGAACAAATCAGGGCAACACGAATGAAGGGCGGGGGTCCCAGACACTGTCGCCACTCACTCCCACATTGCCAAGTGACGTGCACGAAAACCCCAGGGACCTCCACAACGGGTCCCTGATTTTTGCCACAGTTCACAACTGAGCCACAGAGCCGGAAATTAGGAGGGCATTTGAAATCAGAGTTCTGGATGAAATAAATCAGTGCTAAGATCAAATGAACTTCCGGTGTCACGTACAACAGTGACCTTCTGCCCCAAATTCCCTAGGAGAGACCTAAATGTGCCACTTCTGAGGCCCATCAGCTCCTCCTGAGAAGAGGAGGACCCCAGCCCTTGGGAGGCTATTGGAGGGCAACACTTATGCTAGACCGACTGGGCACATGGCTTCCTTCGATCTTAAGTCTAGGGACAGATTGGACCAGTCTGCCCAAACAGAGAGAAGATCAGGAGCGGACATGCTATGGCAGCTAGGGAAACGGAAGCCACCAGTGAATACAGCTGGCAGGAGAAAGTGCAGGGCTCTGAAGCTGCTAAGACCACGGCAACACAGGGAGACAGAGGTTTCCCCCCTCCATTCAAGCACTGGGGACAGACCTTGGTTGCCAGCAGCCGAGTCAGGTAGATCTCAGACACCATTTTGCTGCCCCGGTCGCCCTCCCTGTGGTCAGCGTGGTCATGGTTTTTGACCAAGTGCCACAGTTTTGTACCCGTTTCCTGGTCAGGTGTGATCATGGGTGCTCGCGAGCGGAGACTGTCTGGACTGCTGGAGGTGCGGAGCAGGCTTTCTGTAGGGCCGAGGGGGAGAAAAGGAGGGCACAGAAACTGGAGGGGGCACCATTGTGCCACCTCTTCTTGGAGAGATGTGTTTGGGCTGCCGGGGACATCTTTGGGTTTGAGAGCACCTTCTCCAGAGCCAGGGTGTCCCCCAAGCCACCATCCGTTTTTAGTTATTAAGGCTCTTAGGACACCCCACGTCCCCTCTTCCTTTCAAGGAGAAAAAACAAGGCAAGCCTAAAAGGACATGTGGCCATAGTCCCCTCCAGTGGCCAAGCCTTTACCTTAGGAGGGGACAGAAACAGGGCCAGAGTTGTCTGTGAGGGCCAGCTGCAGGCCCAAATGGAGCTGGCCTTCCCTGAGAAGAGATCCCGGGGATCTCGGTCTCCTCTGGGCTCTCTGCCCTTCCTTTCCCCTCTCTCTGTCTCCTTCCCTGTCTCTCTCTCCCCCCTTCTCCTTCCCCATCCTGTCTCCCTCCTGTCTCTGTCTCTCTCCCCCTCATCTCATTCTCTCTTTCTCTCCTTCACTCCTGTCTCTGTCCTTCTCTCCCCACATCTCTCCTCCCTCCCCCTCTCTGTGTCCCTCTGTCGCTCCTGCCCCATCCTTTCTCTGTGTCTCCCTACTCATCTCTCCTTCTTGTCTCTTCCACCACGCCCCCTTTCTCTCTTTCCTCTCGTCCTGCCTCTCTCTTTCTGTCTCCTCCTCCTCCTCCTCTTTCTTCCTCCCTCCCCATCCTGTCCGTCTCTCCCCCCTTTCTGTGTCTCTGCCTTTTCTCCCCCTCCCCTTCGTGTGGCTGCAGTCTCAAGGGCATCTGGCTGGGCAGTGCTGGGCACCCCTGCTCACCATAGCGGCTGAGAGAACGGGTGAAGGTGAACGAGTTAGCGATGTTGTAGGCAGACACTTGCTTGGGCACCAGGGCAACTGAGGAGCCATCTGTTACCTAGGGAAGGGAAGGGAACAGATAAGGAAGACAGGTCAGTTACCTAAACGAGAGGAAACTGAGGCACAGGGAAGGCACTTGGCCAAGGTCGCATGCAGGTAGGAAGAGGCAGGAGAGGAGGATCTCTGACCCTTGAAATCTTTGGCAGGGCAGGGAGAGGTCTTCTCTACTGAGAAAGGGGCACTGGACGGAGACAGGACAGAGGAAATGAGGAGCAAAGGAGGTGCCAAAGCTCAGGCGAGCAGGAGGCCAAGCAGTACCTGGTAATGTGCCAAGGAGTTGAGTCTCTTCCAGTCACACTCGATCTTAGTGGTGACATCCTCATCCTGCAGGATGATGCGGGTCACCCGACCCTGACGCCATTCTAGGGGGTGAGGAACAGAGCAGAGTGGGGACTGGGGCCACAACTGAGCCCCGCCCCAAGCTCAAGGAAGGAGGCTTGGGGTGCCAAAGAAGCCCAAGGGCCCAGGCGCACATTGGACAAAAGAACAGATGGAGGCCCAAAAGGGGGAGCGACTGGCCCAGGGTCACCTGACGGGACAGTCAATAATGACGATACTGACAACGACTAACCCAGATGTGGCGCTTCTTATGTGCTAAGCTAAGAACTTTCCAGAGATTCTCTAAGGCAGATCCAAGAGGGAGACGCTCTTGTCTGGAGAGGAGGAAACCGAGGCAGGCCGAGGCTAAACGACTGGCCCAGGGTCACCCAGCTAGTAAGCATCCTATCTTGCATGGTGCCGCCTAGCTGCCAAGAGGATTTACTGTTTTTTAGTGCAGGGCTCTGTGGGCTCGCCAGCAGCTACCTAAGTCCATGTCGTCCGCCTTGGGGCGCTGGGAGTAGGGAATGCCCTTGTACACGGTGTCCAGCAGCTTGTCCTTGGCCTGGGTGATGGTGTCACAGTTGAGGACTTTCACAGGGACCTCGACGCTGCCCTCGCTCTCAGGACACACGCAGTGCAGGGTCTGGGGAGGCAGGGTGGGGCTTAGCTTCTGTGATGGTCCCTTTCCTCCTTTGCTTCCCCTCCACCCAGAAGGCCTTTCCCAGCAGACTTGGGGGCTGGCCCTCACCAGCATCTTGTAGTCGATCTGCTGGCGGATGAGCTTGTCTTCGCTTAGGGAATAGCGGGCCTCCCCTGTGATGGCATCGATGGGCCCCTTCTCCATCTGCTGCTTGATGGCGCAGAAGAGCATGAAGAGGGGTTCCCCCGCGCACTCCTGGTCCAGAGGAGGGAGGTCCAGTGAGTGCCATGGGACAGAGCATGGGGCCCGACTCCCTGGAAACACCCTGGGCCAGAGGCTGGCCCCAAGGTGGACAGGCCAGAGCCTAGGAGCAGGAGGCCAGCTGGGTGGTGCTGGGCCCCTGCTGGGCCCCTCTGGGCTCACCTTTAAGAAGCGGTGTAGCAGGAATGTGAACCAATTGGTGAGCATCTTCTCTGCTACCGATTCTGTCCTAGGAGGTGCCATGAGGCGAGGAGAAAAAGAAGAGCGCTCAGGCCCTCCCCCACAGTGGGCGGTGGCACCCAGGGGCTCCAGGCAGGTCCACCAAAGCCACGGGAGACAAGCTGGAGCCCCGAGACAGCCGGAGACGCAGTGGAGGAGGCGGCCAGCAGGCCGGGGCGTGGGGTGTCGAGCCTGTGGGGCCTACCTGCGCAGCAGCAGCTTGGGGTGGTTCTTGCTCTCCAGGTTCTTTTCGATGAGGTCGGCGAGCAGCTGCTTGAGCAGGCCAGTGGCATAGTCCATCCGGCCCTGCAGTGCCACCATGGTGAGGGATGCCACGTTGCCTCGGTCCCGCATGGAGAAGCTCCTCTGGGCCTCCAGCGTGTGGATGAAGGTCAGCACAAAGGCCCGGCTATGCAGCAGCTGCCCGAACAGGTGTAGTGCCTTCTCCATGTTGGGAGGGGTCTGAGGGACAGAATTGGGGCATGGGCCTGGGGTGGCGGTGGCTGAAGGGAACCCAGAGAGGAGCGGCAGGCCAGTGGCTAGCCAGGAGGGCATGGCCTCTGGCCAGGGCTGGGAAGGGCAGGCCCTGGGGGACTCACATCCAATTCCTTGAGCACAGGGTGCTCCTCGATGCCGGGGAACAACACTCGCATGGCGTAGGTCTTATAATCGAGGAAGGGAATCTTGACCCCGTCCATGTTGTTGGTCAGCTCGTTGATATCTGTCTGCAGCTCGGCAAAGGCTACGGAGAGGACAGGGGAATGGTGCCGTCCACCGAAGGACCACGAAGGATCCCCACGGGGGCAGGGCCCTCCCTTCCCACACCCAGCGGCCCAGGGGCCACACCTTCCTTGCACTCCAGGGCCACTCGAGACTCCAGGTTGTCCATCTGGAGCTGCAGCCGCTTGAGGGTACGGTCAGCGTCTCGGGTCTTGCGCTTGTAGGCGATGAGGACAGCCCCGATGGCAAGAAGCAGCAGCCCGCCGCCCGCTCCGAGGCCAGCCATGGCGGGCAGGGTCAGCGCCCGATCTGCATAGATG
>NW_025346563.1:0-1225 GCF_016433145.1 Gracilinanus agilis | reverse complement strand
TTAGAAGCCTTCCCAATAAGATCAGGAGTAAAACAAGGATGCCCATTATCACCTCTATTATTCAACATAGTGCTAGAAACACTAGCAGTTGCAATTAGAGAAGAAAAAGAAATTGAAGGTATCAAAATAGGCAAGGAGGAGACTAAGCTATCACTCTTTGCAGATGATATGATGGTCTACTTAAAAAATCCTAGAGAATCAACTAAGAAGCTTGTAGAAATAATCAACAACTTTAGCAAAGTTGCAGGATACAAAATAAATGCACATAAATCATCAGCATTTCTATACATTTCCAACACACTAGAGCAGCAAGAAGTAGAAAGAGAAACACCATTCAAAATCACCCTAGACAATATCAAATACTTAGGAATCTACCTACCAAAACAAACACAGCAATTATATGAAAACAACTACAAAACACTTTCCAAACAAATAAAACTGGATCTAAACAATTGGAAAGCCATTGATTGCTCATGGGTAGGTCGAGCTAACATAATAAAAATGACAATTCTACCCAAATTAATTTACCTATTTAGCGCCATACCTCTCAAGCTACTAAAAAACTTTTTTACTGAATTAGAAAAAACTATAACAAATTTCATTTGGAATAACAAAAGATCAAGAATATCAAGGGAAATAATAAAAAAAAATGTGAAGGAAGGGGGCCTAGCAGTACCAGATATTAAACTATACTATAAAGCAGCAATCATCAAAACAACATGGTACTGGCTAAGAGATAGAAGGGAGGATCAGTGGAATAGACTTGGGGTAAATGACATCAGCAAGACAGTGTATGATAAACCCAAAGAGCCCAACTTTTGGGACATGAATCCACTATTTGACAAAAACTGCTGGGAAATTTGGAAAACAATATGGGAGAGATTAGGTCTAGATCAACATCTCACACCCTACACCAAGATAAATTCAGAATGGGTGAATGACTTGAATATAAAGAGGGAAACTATAAACAAGCTAAGTGAACACAGAATAGTTTACTTGTCAGATCTGTGGGAAAGGAAAGACTTTAAAACCAAGCAAGAGTTAGAGAAAATTACAAAATGTAAATTAAATGGTTTTGATTATATTAAACTAAAAAGTTTTTGTACAAACAAAAACAATGTAGTCAAAATCAGAAGGGAAACAACAAATTGGGAAAAAATCTTTATAACGAAAAACTCTGACAGGGGTCTAATCACTCAAATATACAAGGAGTTAAAGCAATTGT
>NW_025346562.1:0-1525 GCF_016433145.1 Gracilinanus agilis | reverse complement strand
ATATATATATATATATATATATAAATTTGAACTAGAATTCAATCCTGAAGTATTTGTATAAGACTCTCCTCACTGGTGGAGAGAATGAAGATTTGAATCTGCATGGCTCTCTGAATAGTAGAACTTAGTACAAGAGACATGTGATTCCAAATTTAAAACAGCAAAATGCCAAATTATGTAGTCTTTTCCTAACAGGTACTTCCCATGCATATGTTTAAGTCATACAAGATAACATGAAAGCTATAACAATAGCTATAATTTTGGTTGATAATTATTAATGTCAAGCAAGGAATCAAACAAGGTAGTACATGCTTGTCAAAGATGTTCATCACTGTCAAACATGATTTCCAGAGCAGAATCCAAATGAAAGAACAGTTCTTCAAAGAGGCTTATGCCTACTAGGTACTCCTCTCTTTGTGGATGTCATTTTTCTAATTATGCTATGCCTAACAACAGTGAATAGCCTCAAAACTGAGAAGCTTGATCACCCAAGTGATTTTGACCCAGTAGAGCACATACTAAAAAGCTAAGCAGATGAAGAATATTTATTACACAATTTCTGATATGGAATCATATAGACAACCTATAAAATCAATCTATCAATACAAAAAAAGCTAGAAAGATACTATAGGGAGAGGATGTACTAGATTACATTTGAAAAATTGTGTAATGCTTTTTGACAATCTCAATTTTCTTCTTGAACCAAAGATCCATCTTTGTAACACATTATACTATTTATGAAACTCTACATGGCCATAAACTGTGAAATATCAGAGTCTTCCCCAAAATTAAATGTTTAAATCATGCAGAAGAGTCAATCAAGAGTAGTTATATGGCTTTAGCACATGACCAATAATGAACTTTCAATTAGAAAGAGCATAAAAAATCCCATTGAAGATAAGTTATTTGCATAAGGTAGGATTTTCATGTGGTGACCAAAGAAAACACTGGACAGTATGTATATTCAGTTACTATCCACTCGAAATAAGTAAAGTGCCAGTGCACAGAGTATTTTATATGGTAGTTTTACAGGAGAATATGAACAAATGTGACGTAAGATGAAAACACATGGATGAGCAAGATATAGTGCTCACACTAATGAAATAAAGGAATCTTCAAAGTTGAGAAATCATTACTATATATTCATTATTTAATATTCATGATTTTATCAGTATCAGAAATTTTCAAATGCAGAACACAGTCAATTCATAATTTTGTAGTTTATTAATTTGTCAGCAACAAAAATGTCATTATCTGGAAGTCAGTATTCTTGTAATGAGCTTCTCTAGTCATAATAAATCTAGTCCTCAGGAAATTTACACATCAATACCTGGACTCTTCCACAATGCATTTTTTCCCAGTATATAGGACCTATCAGAAATTTCTCTTTATTGGAATTGACTTTGACAAACCAGAGCTGCTCCTATGAAAGTGAGAAAGTAAAGGAGCAGGAGCAGATGAGTAAACAACTAATCTCATAATTCCATTCGTATATGGTTCTTCATATATATATATATATATATAT